>NC_134643.1:45103795-45406826 GCF_030463565.1 Pelecanus crispus | reverse complement strand
GTTCAATCATAGAATCATAGAATGCATTGAGTTGGAAGGGACCTTTAGAGGTCATCTAGCCCAACCCCCCTGCAGTGAGCAGTTGCTCAGAGCCCCATCCAGCCTGACCTTGAATATTTCTAGGGATGGGGCCTCCACTACCTCTCCGGGCAACCCGTTCCAGTGTTTCACCAACCTCATTGTAAAAAAAAAATGTCTTCCTTATATCCAGTCTAAATCCGTTCTCCTAAATCTATTACTCCTCCTCCTGTCCCAACAGGCTGCGCTAAAAAGATTGTCCCCATCCTTCCTATAGGCCCACTTTAAGTACTGAAAGACTGCAATAAGGTCTGCTCGCAGCCTTCTCTCCTCCAGGCTGAACAACCCCAACTCTCTCAGCCTGTCCTCGTAGGAGAGGTGCTTCAGCCCTTGGATCATTTCTGTGGCCCTCCTCTGGACTCGCTCCAACAGGTCCATGTCCTTCTTGTGCTGAGGGCCCCAGAGCTGGACGCAGTACTCCAGGTGGGGTCTCAGCAGAGCAGAGGGGCAGAATCACCTCCCTCGACCTGCTGGCCACGCTGCTTTTGATGCAGCCCAGGATTCGGTTGGCTTTCTGGGCTGCAAGCACACATGGTTGGCTCACATCCAGCTTTTCATCTACCAGTACCTCCAAGTCCTTCTGCGCAGGGCTGCTCTCAATCCCTTCATCCCCCAGCCTATATTGAAATCGGGGGTTGCTCCAACCCAGGTGTGCTTGGCCTTGTTGAACTTCATGAGGTTCACACAGGTCCACCTCTCCAGCTTTGGATGACATCTCATCCTTCTGGCGTGTCAACTGCACCCCTCAGCTTGGTGGTGTCTGCAGACTTGTTGAGGGCGCACGCAATCCCACTGTCTATGTCATTGATGAAGATATTAAAGAGCACTGGTCCCAGTACGGACCCCTGAGGGACACCACTTGTCACTGGTCTCCATGTGGACATCGAGCCATTGACCATGACCCTCTGGATGCGACCATCCAGCCAAGTCCTTATCCATCGAACAGTCCATCCATCAAATCCATATCTCCCCAATTTAGAGAGAAGGATGTTGTGGGGGACTGTGTTGAAGGCTTTACAGAAGTCCAGATAGATGACATCTGTTGCTTTTCCCTTGTCCACTGATGCAGTCACTGATGCATGGGATGCAGTCACAAAAGTATTTTGTTACATGTGTTGCCATCTATCTTACTCATTGCATAGTCTTCAAACCTCATGTTGAAAACAAAGGATTATTTTCCTGTGAGGTCAGCACAGTGCCCAGTGCTCACAAGTACTAAGAGGGTTTTAGTCTAACTGTACTTCCATATAGCTAATATTTTATAGATAGAGACTCAATGCCCACTGTGATTAGAGTTAGCAGTATCTTGATTTTTCCTCTATATTTGAAAATTTCAGTCCTCCTCCCAAGTAATTTTTCAGGTAAGAGTACTTGAACAAAGTATGGCTCCCAGTGGCTTTGCTTTCTGGTGTGAATGCTAAAGGAAGGAGTTGGGACCAGAGTCCTCTTCAGTTCTGGCAATGTTTGGCTTGTTTGCCCCTTCCAAGATCTGCAGTAAGAGAAGGTCCTAGAGAAAACAGCATCCTCTACAGTAATTCTCAGTCACTGTGGTGTAGATCTCACTTATGTCCCAAATACAGCAGAAGTCCTTTGGAAACTGATAATGCCGTTCTGTGATAACACCTAGTACTGGAATGCAAATGCCAAAAGGCCGAATTGAGACCATCACCTGCTTGAAGGCTCAAATATGTTCAGCTTAATGTGCTTTTAACATTTTTGGGCGTACTCCCTTAGGTTTTCAAAGCAAATTGAGAGCAAAGCATGTTCTCACATAGGGACAATCACTTTGAGATCCTGTTTGAAACTGTTACTTGTACTGCTCTGACAATAGGTGGTCAGTACTTTGTGCGTGAAGAGGCTGTTAAACTTTACAGGCATGTGACAGCAAAAGCAAAAAGATAGTGTTTGCCTAAATTCTTGGGCTCTGTTATAGACTCCCCGCTCCAAGAAGAATGCATTATTTGTCAGAAATTTTCAGGTCATTTTCCCCCATCTTTACTACTCCTGCTCCTTATCTTTTGCTCTCTCCTTCCCCAGTTGTTCCTCATCAGAAGTGACATCTCTTAATCTCAGCATTTTTCTTCACTGTTTTCCATTTCCTAGCCCAGTTAGACACCCTTTCCTTTCTCTCCCCCTTTCTCATACATCCTTATATTTAACCATTGAGGTCCTAGTCTTCTCTGCAATATTTTTCTGTCTTGGTTTTTTTTTTCCCTCTTTTGTCTCCATCCTCTGTCCTCTTCTGACTTCTAGTTCTGGGTTATGGATACCATTCCAGGCTTCCAGTACCTTCCCTTTCCCTTCCCATATAGCTTTTTCCATGTCTGCATTGAGATACCCAGCCTCCTGGCTCATGGAATTGCTATTCTCTCAATATGTTCCAGTGTTCAAGGAATTGCACAGATTTTACTACCTATTTAATCAGACATGCTGGCTGCTTTGCCTTATATGGATGTAGCAATCCATGGTTAAAAATTTATATGACATTGCTGAGAAACCCGTTTCACTGGGTGCCTGTTGACTGGAAGACATATTTACAAATGAACTCTGCTGGCTGCTGTTGTGTTATTCTACTTCTGTTCTGGCTGACTTGGACAAACTGAGCCTGTCTTCTTATGCAGTAATGTAAATAAAAGTTTGTGATGAGGATCTTAATCTATACTTGTAGTCCATCTTCTGAATTGACTAAAAATTTTCATACTTAGACCCCAAAAGTTTTTGTAGGGGTTCCTTTGTAATTGCATGATTACCCACATAGAATATTTTCAAAAGAAAGTGATGGTTCTGTTGTGACCTGGAGTGGTACTGTAATATCTATTAAAAGCATGAGCAGAATCTTCAAGGTCATGTTGATATGAAGGCCACAGGACATGTTCATGGGTGTACTTGGGAGTTGGGACCAGCCATCTGTCCTGCCTGTGAGCTTCATGCAATTAAAATGTGTAGGTATCCTTCAGTGATAACAGCCCATATCAACTTCCTCTTCTTTCATTTCTCCCTAAGCTTTTCTTCCTGTGATAGGCCTTATCTTGGCCATTCCAAACTTCTATTACTGTTAGCTGGGTCTACCAGTTTTTGCACTGCTCTGTGAGTAGTTATTTTAAAGCAACAAGCACGTTGCCATTAGTAAGAATGGTTTTCTGATTCAGGCTGATGCTATTAGCATAGTTGGTGTCATCACTGATTTCTCAAACAAGAGAATGACAAAGTATATTCTGTTTATTGAAATATTTGAATGTAATCTACATGTAAACATGATTTATGTTTCTCTTGCATTCTGTGAACTAAAAGGTTTGTTAGCAAGTAACAGTAAAGCAAGATAAGTATGTGGACATAAGAATATTTTTATAAGTACAGAGAATTTATTTTAGCAGCTTAGTTTTAAGACTGTCTACTAGCTTCTGAACCAATTTAGCTTCTTTTTTAGAAATGTCTTAAATTGAAAAGAAAACCTTGCAAATCAGGATTTAAAATAACTCAAGATTTTTGCATGGTTCACGGATCAGACAGATCAGTCTGGATTGGTTTACAGGAAGAGTTAGATGAAAATCTCTTAGTGGTTCGGGGGTGTGTTCCCCTTAAAAGTTTGTTTATTAGTGGAAATGAATACAATATGGTACAGCTTTATGGCTTCTAGACAAAATGTCAGAGAGTTTTTTCCTTCTCTTTTAGAACAGTACGGCACACTAACGTGCAACCCAACAGGCAGAGACCCTTGCCCACTAGTTCTAAAAGACCACGTTGCACTTGAGTTTAACATTCATACAAGAGTTGAAAAATAAATGAGGAAGAAGAGATCACAAGAAAAGAAGCTAGTGCTTCAGAGCAGTCATTGGAAGAGCTGTGAAGGAAATGTTAAAGCCCTGACGAAATTCTGGTGCTCAGTGTTTTTAGATTACTACAGAGCTTAAACTATAACAATTTACATTCCATCATACTAACCTTGGTCTCACTACATCAAAAAAATACAGCTGCAAAATACTATTTCCTAACACTATGCCCAGACTTGCCCACTTGCCTGTGTTTGGGAGTTTTGCAGTGAGAGTTGGCTGTTGAAGCACTGTCTCATCTAGCTTGTTACATTAGGACCACTACTGTGCAAATAGGAACACTTAAGGTAGACAGGGGTCACTCAAGGTGCTTTTCCTGACTTTTGTATCCCCTTTTCAGCCAATGTTGATGTTATGAGAAGGCAGAAACACTTAGGGTTTATTTCTGCAGAAGTTTTTGATGATCTCAGTTGAGCTGGTTGCGGTTCCTCACTGACCCTTGTACCAATGTTCATGCAACTGGAGAGGGTGATGCTTCAGGGAGCCACTATGGCTGAAAGATGATGGCTTTCTTTGCTGGGCTGCTGGATTGCTTCATGAGCTCCTTGAATGGTTTCCTACTGAGTCATCTGAAGGCCAGAGCCAGGAAAAGTGGAGGAAGCTAGGAACATACAGCTGTAGAGAAGACAAGACTGCCTTTCCTTCACTGAGCTCTGGAAGCCATGGACTTGGCTTAAGCAGTCTGAAGTAACTGAAGTCCAAGGTGGCCTGTTCAGAAATACTGTCTTTTGCTCATTCTTCCAGAGAAGATGTTAGCAACTGGCTGGATTTCACTGACGTAATTAGGAGTTTCCAAATCAAGTATAGTTACAAGATTCTGGCAAAGTAAATAAATGTGTTGCAATTGAAATCAATGAAATCTGGTTTTGACCGGGTGATTTTAATTGGGTAAAATTGCAATTTGGACAGTGCTTCAAGAAAACATTGAAAAAAACCAAAGAGGCGTTGGCAGGAGCAAGATTTATTCCACCTTTCTGTAATATTGCTGTTAAACCTGCCCCTTTGTGAATAACTGATTTTACGTTATATTAAAGGAAATTACTAGAACATCATTCTGACACAAAACCTTTGTTTCTGTGTAAGAGTCGTCAAACTGCGATGTGGGTTGATTTCACGATATGATTTTTATTGAAGTACAGCCAGAAAAAACTTTCAAAAGCAAGTCTTAAGTTGCAAAAGTGTTTTCTGTTTTCAGCATTCTAGTACAGGAATACCCATTTAAAATGAGGTTTTGATAGTGGTGAATTGAAGGTGAATTGATGGAATAGCAAGTTGAAGTTTGTTAAATGTCTTGTTGAACGTGCCCTTTTGAAGCAGTAGTGAGGGATGTTTCTACCCAAATGCGTTGTCATTTGCTGCTCTCCAGGTGGGCACTCTAATCTAGTGTACATATGGCTGCAAATACAATCTCAGACGCTCTTTTTTGGGGGGGGAGGGGAGGGGAAATTAAAAATACTGTTTCCTGCAGCCATAGCCTGTGGCTGGATGTTTCAACTGCAAGTGTTGAAACAGTCATGTGCATAAGTTGCTTGAATGCTAAAAAGTGGAATACGTTTTGAATTGCATTCTTGAGCAGTGACTCTAAATTTTTTTCAGCTTGCCAGACCCCTATTGTTTTATTTCTGGTGCTAATCACCACTTTTACCCAATGTACCTCTATTGACAATAGGCTTTCTTTTCTTTCATAACTTTTGTGAAATTCCAGCAGCTTCCAAGTTGCAAGCACTTGTAAACGTTTATTCAGTTAGAAAGCAAGGTTTCAGTTGCAGCCCCAAACTAAATGGGGTTCTGCTGTCACATGCATGCACTTTCCCCCCGCTCCCCCAAAAGAAGGCATAAACCCAGTTTGTTTTCGTAGTAGTATACAAAGCTCTTCAGTTTGGGCAGATTATCATTATTATTATTATTAGTAGTAGTAGTATTGTTGTTACATATTTATAAATATAAAATAGATTTTATATATATAAAAAAATATACAGGTTTATTTCCATAGAGAAATGGAAATTCCATGTTGGGGCTGGCTGATAGGTGTTTTCTCCTAGTAAAGTATAGACACCAAATTCAGTGATACTGTTATTCTAGGTAAGTTTTCTTTGTTGTTTAAGGCTTATAAAGTGACATTGTATCTGAAGACTAATATGCCATGCTCTGTGAAAGATATGTCTACCGTGTCTCGGATGGTACCTTTTTTGCTGTTGCTGTGTACTGGACATTGGTTATAACAACCAAAATAATGAACTCTGTGTCTGTCACATTCCTTGTGTTAGGTTACAGATTAATGCCTCCTTAAATGTTTTTTTAAATCCCATTTCCTAGAAGTCTTCATGATATGTCCTTTGTATTTGCTGATACTGAAAAGGAATGTGTTTAGTAGGGTCTGCTCCCCAGTGGAATAGATGAGGAAATTTTGGAGGGTGAGTTTCAGGGAAAATAGAAAAAATGTCTTAATTTGCAGTATTAATGAAACCCTTCCTGTCTAGATATTCTTTTTTCTTCTAACTTTCCTGTAGGAGTATCTGCCAATATTGCTCACTTGAGCTGAGTTGAGATATTCTAGTACGTTGGCAAAAGGGTTAATTTTTGAGTGATGAGAAATTCAGCCTTTTTTGTGTGGTCTATCCTTGTGACATTAACAGCATGAAGCAATGCATCTTTCAGAGAGCTAAATAATCTAGAATTTATAGAGTTAAGCTAAAGTATTTCTCTTATGTTGTATTGCAACATGCGTATCCGGTCCTAGAAATGTTTTTTAAAAAAATCTTCTAGATGAAGAATAAACAGTGCTAAATATGGTAATAACATTAAGCTACAAAATTCCTTACAATTGTGTCAGTGTGCCTTGGAAACTTCACACGTATTGGAGCAAAACAATATTTATATCCATGAAAAGACGTCCCTTTGCCAGATACTCCTGCGTTTGGTTTGCACTGTATCCATCTAGATTTGCACATTGTCAGCAGGGGTTTTCTAGAGTTATGAAATGCAAAACTGTTAAATGAACACATTAATCATATACTCTTCTATGTTTTAAAGGAAATGTTGTAGGGGTACTCATAGTGCTTTTCATTCTTTTCCCAAGTGCTCTATATGTATACATATTTTGGCTGTGTGATTCCACAGAATCACAGACTGGTTGGTGTTGGAAGGGACCTCTGGAGGGTACCTTGTCCAATCCCCCTGCCCAAGCAGGGCCACCTAGAGCCGGTTGCCCAGGACCACATCCAGATGGCTTTTGAGGGTCTACATTTGAGTTCCTCTGGTGAAGACTGAACAAGGGGGATTTTTTTTGTCTTTGGCTGTTTAGCTGTATATTTTCAAAGTCACAGAAGTGTGGTTTTGGTGGATTGGGGACTGAAGGATCTGTATCTCTCTGCCTGGTCCCAGGGCACTCTGTTCTGCTGCTCTTAATTATTCATTATTCTACATTAGAGGTAAATAACATTGCTGTTAGGAAGAAAATAGCTATGGGAAGAACACAAATTTGTGACTTGGAAAACACTTGACTTGTGCTTTGTGTATTTTTAATGGCACTGTTTTTGTGCATAGCAATCACAATGGAGAATCCATAAGCTTTTTTAAAACTAGCTTATGTGCATTTGCAGTGCTTGTCTGTTGAGATTCTATTGCAGTGATTTTTAAGGAATAGACACACATGATCTAAAGCAAAAAACTAGTTAATGAGTGAGTGCCTACCAACTGAGCTATGACAAACTGCTGTATATCCTAGTTCTGAAATCAAATATTTGGAAATGGCATAAAATTAGTATGTTGGGCTGCATCACTTTCTCACTTTGGTTTGCTTTCCAGTTCCTTACAGGCCATATTCATAGTTCCTGAAAAGTCTGTTGATATGTGTAAGCTTCTTATGTTTTGGACATATACTTGGTTTTCATCCTTTATGTTTTCATCTGCTTAAAAAGATGCTTGATTTAAATTCCATAGTGGTACTTTCCTTTTTAAAATAAAATTGTTTAGCTTGGTTTTTAATGTGCACAGTTCATAAAACTTTTAATTCTTTAAAAATAAGATAGGATAAGAATGTGTTTAAATTTGATTACCTATGTGATGAGAGCTGCGTTATCCAAGTATTTGACTCCCTGGGGCGGTAAATTTAGCGAGTTCTCAGAAACACAAGAGCTGTGAAATAATTTTTCTGCAGTTTATTAGACTGACCTATTAAGTGTTTTGGAAAGCACTTCTTGTTACTTCTATCATTTCCATTTTGTTAAATGTATAAATAGCTGTCTGCTTTGATGTTTGCCATTGTAGCACAGCTAATGCACCAGAAGACGATGCTCCCAATAGATATTCTCGAACAGACAGGACAACTTACAGCAGATACGGCAGGGATGCAAATTCTTCTGGCAGTTCTGTACCAAGCAGTGCTTTGGAAAAGAAGATTGAGGAACTTGAAAGGGTAAGTGCCAACTAACATCTGCATGGCATACATCTGAAATAAAGTACCTTGGAAACTCTGTGGGGAAATTTACAAGTAAAATATATAGAAATGATGCTAAATGCTTGAAGTTATGCAGATAGTTGTGTCTATAAAAACGTACAGAGGCAGACTGACTGAGAAGAACGTGAACTTTCTAATCACAGATGTTTAGTTTTCATTTGGTTTATAGGTGAGAAATAGTTGAGGTAAAGATCATACACTTAGAGAGCCAGCAGTGCTCTGCGTATTTCTCATACGTACCTCATGACACACCAACACAGGGCAAATAACTTGGGGGAAGGAGGGTCTCACTGACTGTTCGGAAAATTAGAAGCCTGCTTCTGATCTGCTTCTTGTTTTAGATTTTTTTTTTAATGTACTGAAATACAAAAGTTAATTGCTATCCAGTTGTTAAAGTTTTAAACTTTTAAAATATGTATTTAAAACAAAGTTTTTGTTATTTCAGACATTCTTCATACAAACAGTTTTGGGAAAATGTAATAATGTTAAAGCTGAGGTTTTCACCTAAACCAGTACTTTGCTAAATAATGTCATCTCTGTAATCTATTACTGGCTTCTCTGTCTTCCTCTGAAGTGGATTTTTGTGGGTAACTTGCCAAATATTCTTGAATTCATATGGATGAAATTTACCAAGTAAACATAATTTGAATACATCTTTTTTGGAAAGGATGAAAGTAAAGCCTATTTTGTAGAAATTACTTCCCCCCACCCCCCAAGACTTGGGGAAGCCTGATTTGAGTGAAGTGCACCGTAATCCTCCCTTCCAAATCAACTTCTGTCTGAAATAATTTAACGGCCAGTAACACAGAAAGTAGAGGAAGATTTAAGGGCTTTCTTTCAGTATCCTGAACCCTGATTTACTGAATTCCTTGTAGACATTTTCATTTTTTCTCACATTCGGGCCCACAGATCTAACAGTGAGTCTTCATTCCTTTATAACAGTAGTATACCCGCCCGCCAACAAAAAACAAACCAACCAAAACAAAAAGAAGGAATAAGCCTCCCAATATAACAAATTTGGAAGCTGATTTACATTTATTTACTTGTGTTTTGGGCCCCTATCCAATTTTGGGTTCATGCTTAAGTAAAATATTAATTAAAAAATTATCTCTGGAATCAGAGATATCACACAGGTTTGCTGTGGGTAAAATATTTTCTTAGATGTGATTCTTTAGCTCTTTGAAATGTAAGGTCTTGAAGACGTGGGTTTGACTTGCTGTAGAAAAGGAATTCTAGGTAAGTGTGTGGGGGGTTTTCTTCTTCATTTATTTGTTTTAAATGGTAATAATTTAAAACTGCCTCTTAAAACCAAAAATTACATTTCAAACTTCATTGCATATTCTGATTTTAGGAACTTGCAAAGGAGAGACAGGAAAATGCGAGATTAATGAAGATGGCACAGGACAAAGAGGAGCTAATTGGAAAGCTGAAGGAAGAAATTGATTTATTAAACAGAGTAAGCACATACTTTATTATATAGTGCTATATACAGAGGAGATACAAGACTCTGCATTCTCTGTGCTCTTCTTCAGGCACCCGCATCCACTGGGCACGGTCAGAAGAGAATTAAGTGTGGGGTTTTTTGGTATTTGTGTGACTTTTCAAGGGGCATGTCAATAAGTTACATTTTTTTCCAGGTGACTTCTGTTTGGCATGATTAAATTCCATAAGTTGTGTGTTATTGGAGTACCTGAATTTCTTGTTGCTACAAGTCTTCGTAGAACAAGGTTATAAAAGCAAGTCTTCTTTACTGCCACCTCTTTCCAAATTCAGTATGTAGCATACCAGGAAATAATTAAGTTGGGGTTTTGACAGTTTTCTCAATAAATTGATACCCAGGACTTTTGTTAGACAAAGTAATTACAAATTTAATTTCATTTTAGTCAGCTTTTAATTACTAATAATAGTTTAGATGATCTGAAAAAGATTTGGGAGTAAGTGCTTTATATTCTGACACATTCTTGTACTCTTTATTGTTGATTCCCAAGTGAAGGCAGAACACAACGGGGGCAGGAGATGGGCTAGCATCACTCAGGCAAGGTGTGTAGGCAGGACAAGAGGGGGTAGAAGAGTGAGACATGCTTGGGAACAGGACAGGATGAGACGTTTTAAAGTTGGTAGAAGATACCAATTTTAACAAGTCCCAGTTTTAAGACCAGACTGGAACTCGTTCATAGAATGGATGAGTGACCTTATCTTGAACTTCCTGGCTAAGGTGCAGAGCCTGGATGTACTAGGGAAATATGCTTCTACTGGTCCAGTGCAGACATTCCCATAAAAATTCAGAAAAAAATTTCAGAACTGGCTTTGGTCAGTCCAGCAGTGAAGGGAGGCAATAACTCTATGTGCATAGTGGCAAATTTTCATTTTGCACTCTTCATTTGTAACAAAGGACGACAACAAAAGCTTACAAAGTAAACTAGAGGACTAAAGTAGCTGAGATTATTCTGAAGCAGATATCCTTTTTTTTTTTTTTTTTTTTTTTTTTTAAATAAAGTTGGAAGTTAATTTGTAGGATAAATGAAGTATTGTCTGTTTTGGAGAGATTTTTATTTTAATTGGAGAATTGGTCTTTATGCTGTCTGCAAAGAACGTCTCACATCTAAGCTGATGACCTTGTTATAGTCAAGGCAAGTGTTTGTTCCTTCTACATAATGGATGGCAAAGCTACTTAATACTGTTGGTCACACCCGACTTCCTGACTCAGAGGTCAGAAAGAACAAATCAAAAGACCCTAAATCACTGAAAGCTTGTGTTTAGGACCATGACTGTTTGCAAGGTTTGCTGTTCCAGAAACAATGTTACATTTTTTCTGCTATATTTGAAATATGATGTCCTAAATTAAATCCATCGAGTGTCTGACTAGAAACGATCTTTGAACATTTGCAGTGAAGTCAAGCAGTGCCTGTACCTTGCCTGTGTTGAAGTACGATGGCAATTTCTGCTTGTTGTGTGGAAAGAAAATATAAACCAGAATATAGTCCTTCTAAAGACCTCTTTATTATAAAATGACTAAAATTGAACTGTTCCATGAAATATACGCAGCCACCTTATTGTTGCTCCCTAGGTAGCCTCTCGCAAATACAGAAGAGAATGTTTTCTTTCTTTCTTTCTCCATCAGGTCAGCATTATCATACTTATAACATTGTCTGTTAGCTTAATTGCAGTGCAAGTTATTTAGGTTTGCATTGTTTTCTTAATGATGGAATAGCTGCCTTTTGACTTTGACTAGCTTAATAATTTATCATCTTGCAAAAGTTTGAACCCATGTCTCAAGTGATGCTTCCATTAGAACAGATGCAGTTTTACTTTCTTTTTTAAAAGCTCTTGGCTATCCATGTGGATTTAGAAAGAGGAAGCCTTTAAAATATTAAGAAAAGCTACAGAAATACTGCATCAATCCCATGACAGGAGGTTATGGAAGTTAATAGTGCAGTCTCATATTTGCCTAAAGTTTATTATCATAACTGAGATCACAAGAGCCAGCACTCTGTTCTTCATGGAACGTTACTCTGTAGGCCTGGCACCAGGATTGGATGCTGTGCGTGGAAGAACAGTTGTGATTGTTAGCCTTCTGCTCAGATAAAAGGATGTTCTGAGGACTAAACTTTATTTAGTGAGCTTATGCAGAGATCTCTTTAAAAGGTTTTGCTGGTAGGTAACCTAAATAGGGGTCTTTAAATTTGACCATCTACACATTCATGGCATTTCTCCATCTTTTCTATTAATCAAAATACGCATGTTAGGTTGCACAGACATGGAAAGAATTTCAAGTCAAAGCGCCTAAATAACTTGTTAAAATGCCATTTTATTGCATAGCTTTCTGACTGCTCAGCCCTCATTTAAAGAAATGCTCTTTCTAGAAGTTTCGGTCAGTTCATAAACATGGATGCATCCTTCATTGGCAAAGATCTTGTGTTATATTTGAATAACTGTTTTTCCAAGAATCCTAAAAACTTCTTGGCAGACTTCTTCTCCTTTTAAGTAAACATATTTATTTAATGTAACAATATAATTTTACTGAGATCAGTTAGTACATCACAAAGATACCTAAAGAACATGAGCTGCAGTTATATTGAGAAACGGAAAAGACTTTCTGCCATAAATGGCATTCTTTCACATTAGCCACTGAAAGTATGTCTGCCACGTTTTTTCGTAAGAATGGGGTAATTGCTTCATAAAACCCTCAAATGTCTGAAGGGAAGGGCATCTCAAGACATTTAAATATTTGTAGGCTAAGTTCAACTGTTGAGTAGTTTATACTTGGTCATCTCTGGCCTCAGTAAGATGTCGTTGTAGTTATATGTGTGTTTGGAGAGAGTCTGTCAGTGAGGATTTACAATCCAGTTAGCGTCAGTTGTGTAGTTATTGGTTCCTTCGGTATGTGAAGTCCAAGTTTTCTTGCTATTGCATCTTTTTCTTACTAATAAGCATACATTAGTGTAGTAATTTTGAAGATGAAACTTTAAATTTCAGAGTGGCAAAAAACATCTGCATCTCTCAGTCCATTGTTTCTGTAGATGTTTAAACTTCAATAGTTATTTTTCCTGGCTCATATTCAAGAAACTCTTACTAGTAGTAATCTTTGGAATGTTATTTTTGCAGCATAAATATTTCACAAACTTAAAATATTTCATTTTGAGTAAATTACAAGTATTTTAAACAGAAGGCTTTTATGTAAGCTTTAATTGAGGAATCTGATGGCTAGGTTAACAAGAAGTTCAAACAGAGTATTATGTGTACTGAACTAAAAAAAAAAAAATCATTTTATTGAACAAGTGTTGTCCCTCCCATCTGATTATCGATCTGAACTGCACAAGAGAGAAAACAAAGTGTGTTACTTACAATTACATAGTAAACTGTATTTATAGTAGCTACCCATCAAAACTTTTCATGTTTAGATGTTTAAGTCACTTGTATCTGTTATGTCAGAGTGGTCAAATGCTCTTCCTGGAATTCATTCATACTGTGATGCAGCATCGCTTCGTGAGGCAAAGAGGAATTTCTGCTAGTGATTTCTTGATTCCACATTACAAAAACAATAAAGTAATTGCAAGGGTATTGCGGTATGGATTTTGACTTGGCAAACTGAAGAGGCTTTTAAAAATCATGATACCAATTAAACACATCAACTCTAGCATGGACTTCTGGAATGACCCCTGTCACGAATGCAGGTTTGTGAATCCTGCTGATTATGTCAATTTATTATGAATGAGTGACTTTACACAGTTTGATTTAATAGCGGCTTAGAATTTACTTGTAGCAAATAGCAGAATTTGATTGTAATATTTTAATAGCACTCAATCATCAATGATTAACAAAGTGATTAGACAAAATTGATCAAAACAGTGACTTAGTTACAGATTCGAAGATGGCAAGGTTCACTCTATTACTACATGGAAGTGCACAAAGGAAAATTAAAATACACTGAGTTGGAATGATTCACAAAGGGATCGCGTATGTAAGGGATAAGGATTACCCTCCCGTTGAGTCACGAGGTTCAGAATAGACCCCCTTGCTTTCTAAACTCCTTCTCAGAGCGGAGTCTAGGTGCGGCTGGGCCCACTCTTAGTCTCAGACTTGGTCAATGGTTTATGTGAATAAGGATAATATATATATATATGTATATCTAGTACATAGAAGTAGTGCATAAAAGAAAATTAGGTTACACTCGGGTGAGATTGCGGATGCTGGGGATAAGGAGGACCCTTCCATTGAGTCACGAGGTTCAGAATAGACCCCCTTGCTTTCTAAACTCCTTCTCAGAGAGGAGTCTAGGGTGCGGCTGGGCCCACTCTTAGTCTCTGACTTGGTCAACGGTTTAATAGGAATAAGGATAATGGCAGCAGTATAAGACTCACTTTGAAATTAAATCGTACATCTACAGACTACTTAAACTAATTCACACATGCATACACACAAACATGAATGCATACATAAAAAATGGTATACCTGTTAAAAATTTCCCTCGAGTTCAGTGAAATACTCACGTCTAATGTCTTGGCATTTCTCAACAGGCGAGGGTTGAGCCTTGAGGAGTGAATGGTTTCAGCCCAGGCTCCACTGTCAGTCTTCAGCAATGGATTTCTGGTTGTAGCAAACTTTCAGAGTTTGCTGGCTCTGAAGACGTCTCGCTCAGAGGGAGATGCTGGTGCAGCCCGTGGCGGTCCAGGAGAGCTCAAACGGCCTCACTCAGGACTGCTGTTTATAGGGTTGTGAGATGATTGACTTTCATCACAAGTAAATTTCCATCCGAGCCACAGTTCGGATTGGTAGTTGCTGGAATTCCGGTAACGATGATACCACTCTGTTTCAAGGCTGTCAGGGGTAGCTGTTTGTTCTTGCTCCCCTCGTTAGCCATAATACGAAGATTTTTGGTAAGGACAGGGCCGCTCTCTGCTCCAGCCATGTAGGAGTTTCTAGTACAATTAAGGGGCGCTTAACTGACCAACTTGCTACACAAAAGCGGCAGCCTGGAATTCCTGAGATCATAAAGCCATTGAAGAGAAAGAGGAATGGGGGGTGGGGGGGGTGCACCACCACAGCCCCATTAAAAAGAAACAAGAAAATAGGCTCCATATGTCAAATACTGCTTAACAACTTAAAGGAACAAGAGAGGGAATATCTTTTCTCTACTACTGTTTTATTTTTAATCTAGCATGGCAAGAGTAGGGTTTTGCAGACTTCAATAAAAAGGCATCTAAGATCTCTAATGAGAATCATAGAATCATAGAATCGTTTAGGTTGGAAAAGACCTTTAAGATCCTCCAGTCCAACCATTAACCTACACTACCAAGTCCACACTAAACCAATTAAGGGTAGACTAGACTAAACCATGTCCCCAAGTGCCACATCTACACATTTTTTTGAACACTTCCAGGGATGGTGACTCCACCACCTCTCTGGGCAGCCTGTTCCAATGCTTGACCACCCTTTCCGTAAAGAAATTTTTCCTAATATCCAACCTAAACCTCCCCTGGCGCAGCTTGAGCCCATTTCCTCTCGTCCTATCGCTAACTACATGGGAGAAGAGACCAACACCCACCTCACTACAACCTCCTTTCAGGTAGCTGTAGAGAGCGATAAGGTCTCCCCTCAGCCTCCTCTTTTCTAAGCTAAACAACCCCAGTTCCCTCAGCCGCTCCTCATAAGGCCTGTGCTCCAGACCCTTCACCAGCTTCGTTGCCCTTTTCTGAACACGCTCCAGCACCTCAATGTCTTTCTTGTATTGAGGGGCCCAAAACTGGACACAGAATTCCAGGTGCGGCCTCACCAGTGCCGAGTACAGGGGAACAATCACCTCCCTGCTCCTGCTGGCCACAGCATTCCTGATACAAGCCAGGATGCTGTTGGCCTTCTTGGCCACCTGGGCACACTGCTGGCTCATGTTCAGCTGGCTGTCTACCAACAGCCCCAGGTCCTTTTCGGCCAGGCAGCTTTCCAGGCGCTCCTCCCCAAGCCTGTAGCGTTGCATGGGGTTGTTGTGACCCAAGTGCAGGACCCGGCACTTGGCCTTGTTAAACCTCATCCAGTTGGCCTCGGCCCATTGGTCCAGCCTGTCCAGGTCCCTCTGCAGGGCCATCCTACCCTCCAGCAGATTGACACTCCCACCCAGTTTGGTGTCGTCTGCAAACTTCCTGAGGGTGCACTCAATCCCCTCATCCACATCATTGATAAAGATATTAAACAAGGCTGGCCCCAAAACAGAGCCCTGGGGAACACCGCTCATGACCAGCCACCAACTGGACTTAACACCATTTACCACTACTCTCTGGGCTCGGCCACCCAACCAGTTCTTTACCCAGCGAAGACTACGCCCGTCCAAGCCATGAGCTGCGAGCTTCCTGGTTCTTCCTCCTTTGCCTGCCTTTTATGTTCCTCCTTAACGTGCTGTCCTTGAAGTCAGTCTTCTGTTTCTTATTTTTTTTGTTCTCATTCTATTTCTTCCAATTTTTTTGGTACAGTGAAATTATTTTTGCTGAAGTATTACTTACATTAAACAGCCAAGTTCACTGGTTTTCACTTTAAAGGCTTGAAAAGACTTAGTTCACTGGTTTTCACTTTAAAGGCTTGAAAAGACTTAGTAGGAAGTGAAGAAGTGAAATGGGAACTGGGTAAATATGGTAATTGGTGAAAGAGGGATGAACATTTGGGGTGGGAGCGATCTATTTTAAGCACCTGTTATTACTGTGTATGCTCTCCATTCTTTCAGTAGCAGTTTAGACAGAAGTTACAAAATGCCTTTAAATTTTTTTCACAGACAATGAAAAAAAAAAAAAAGGGCAGACAGTACTTTTTCTGAAAATTTTAATACTTAATTTAAAACACAAAGCAGGTCTTTTTGCAGTAATAACCAGTGATGTATGTATGTGAGCAGGATAGTTGCAGACAAGCACAGTCTGGGGAGTAGAGGCAATAACTGACTAATACACTCTGTGTATGCTAATAAAACAGTCATGCCCATCCTATTTTGGTTTCTTGATGTATTAATTCCTGCTGTAGCTTTAATTTTTATTATATGTTTCCATTTAAAGGTGCTCATATGTGGAAGTATAATATTAATGTTTTGTTATTACAGTAACACTTGGAAAAAGGCTGGTTTAACAGATTTAAGGGCAGCTACTGTGACACTAACTCTTCCCAACCTCAACTTCTTCATTTCAGAGCTAAGATGCTAAATTCCTGCTGCTACTAATTGAGAGTTTGTATTTATGTCCTGAGAAATGTTTGTTTTTCTTTTTCCTTTCACAGGACCTAGATGATGTAGAAGATGAAAATGAACAATTGAAGCAAGAAAATAAAACCCTCTTAAAAGTTGTTGGACAGCTGACAAGGTAGAAGATTCAAGCCTCAATGAGGAAAGATTTAAAAACTACTGATTGAACGTTAAGGTCAATATAGTTATACTTTGTTGCAGTATGTTATAATAACTGTCTTTATATTTATTGTTAGGAAACCAGATGAATGTTTATTTTCATAGTACTTTCTTCTTCATTCAATGAAATGGCATCAAATTTGGGGTATGTTTTTAGCTTTCTTTTCACATAATAATTAAAATTTTTGACATATTTCAAAATATTAAGTTCAAAAAACTTGGGTTTTGTATCTTCAGATTACATCTGGATAAATTACAGTAATTTAAAATTCATAGCACCAAGATCACTTTCAGTCCATGTGGGTGTATATTTTTGAAATGAATGGAAGCAATACATATAAGCTTTGTTTACACAGATCCAAAATATATATTTTGGGAAATATTTCCTTTTTTGTTTAAACAGCTGTAAAGTGGATGCCTTATTACTGATGTATAACATTTTGCAGATTGATTACTTGCTCTAAAATTCTTGTATGTTGAGTTTTTTTTTACTGTATCTGAAAGACTGACAGTAGTAGAGAGTAGCAATTTTTTTTCCTGTATAACAGTATTCTGGCAGGAGGGGGAGGTTTTATTAAAAAAAAAACCAAAACAAAACCAAAAAACAATAAATCACCTGTGGTATCAGCATTAATGAGTTCTTAGAATCATATTGAAGTTGTGCACTGCAGTTTATTTTAAAGCTTTTGCTTTAGCAATGAAATGCAAGTTTGCTATCAGACAGTAAGTTTGTTTGCTGTGTTGAGAATTCAAAAAAAGCCTGGAGCTTTCATTTTAGCAAAGACACTTCTGCAATACTCTTCTACTTAAAGCTGTCATCTTAAAATTTGTAGTGATCATAACCAGTATGAGTTTTTTGATGTTTTCGGTTTTTAAGCTGGGTGAAATTTTTTGTACATAACAAAGTGGAGAGGCATACAAGTGATTCATGCCCTTTTGAAACATTAAACGGTTTAAAAAAACCCTTTTATCCTTGATTTTAAACTAGCAAGGAGTTTTAAAAGTGCCTGTTTAGATGTTACAATCCAGTTATGACTGCTTACTGATTCTTCTATAACATGATAGTAGACAAAGTTTTCATTTCACATTAACCACAGACCTCAGTTAACAATTCTCTTCTTAAAATTCTTGTTAGGCTGAAATTTAATGTACTTTATTTCATCTTAATACAGCACATTTTTTATTCCTGATCGGAATAAATGTATATGTTGTTTGAATCAGGACACTAGAAATGAAAACATTTCAAAGAGTCCACGGTTTTCTTGACAATTTGAAGGTTGGTGTCAGAAAGTTGCATGCATATAGGTGGTTGGTTTTTTTTTTTTTTAACATTAAAACTGAAAGGCAACTTTAATATATGATATGATCACCTTTTCAGATTTGCCAGTTGTTTTCATAATGTGTATTTAATGACTCTAACAGTTTCTTAAATTTCAAATCCAGGTACTATTGTTATGCCTTGGATTGTTTTGGACATAGGATGGGTTATTTTTTTGCATTTGTGTGTTCTAATGAGGAGGAACTTTTCAAAGCTTTACAGTAATTTTTCAAGACATATATTCCAGGATGCCTTGATGTTTTCCTTCACAGTGGATGAGATCCCATGGGATACCATTTAGTACCTTTACTCAGGGGATTAAATGGTATGGGGGGTTTGTATAGGCCCTCTGAACTACAATATACACCAATGAATATTGCTTTTAATATTATTCAAACAGTAAGAACTCCCTTAATTTATCAGTTTCATGAAATTAAAAATTTAATAAAAAAATCACTTGAGATGTATGCTTTCTGAATAAATATGAAACTTTCTCTGGAAGAACATCTGATTTCCTTCTCTGTGTACTAGGTAGGAAATATACATACCAATTTACGTCATGGGATGTTAAACATACTGAAGCATCATTAAGCAGTTAATGCAGAACACACACAAGACATTATAAATGAGATACTTCATAAACTGTATTTCACATACATTTTAAACCACAGAACAACGACAGCAAAGAACATAAGCAAGAATTACTTGTTGTCATATTACCTCTTGTTGGTTTACCTCTATATTGACTAAAACTTAGCAGCAGAAACCCCAAAATTAGGATTTCTTTTTTAACCTGGACATCTAGCTGACAGGAATATTTGGCAGAATACCAACCTAGCTGATACCCTAGCTTGAAGAGGTACTGGCAAGGGAAGTTTCCGAATACTTGAAACCAGTAATGCTTCAGGCAGAATGTGTGAACAAAGGAACTGTTGGGAACTCACAGATAAAGTACCTCAGGACATTGTTGTTGTGTATTATTATACAAATGTAAAACTCTTCATGGTTTTAAAATTTCCCACAAATTGTATCTTGAAGCATAACACTTCTGCTGACGTTTTGGAAGATTTAGATGGCTTTTTGGAAAAAAGTATGTCAGAAACAATTCATTATCACTTACATTATCAGGCTTTTGGGAGAAGTTCAGTAGACTTTAGGAAAAAAGATGTATTATGTAAAGTGTTTATAATTGTCTAGTCATTACTTGCCATTATCTTTTTATTTCAGTAGGGTACCCTTATAGTCAAGCTCAAACACAGAATAAGTTTTTTATCCTAGGTGATTTGAAGGTGTTACATTAGCTACCTTACCAGCAATTCACTAACCCATGTCCACGTCCTCACCAACACCTTGATAATTCTCAGTTGTGTGATTTAAAAGCAGAGAGACTGCTGTAAGTGGGAAGCCACCTCACTTGGGAAGGCTATGTAATTCCTGAATGAATCTGGTTATTAACATACCTAGGCACAATTAATTTACTAGGGCTTGGGGGGGTGGGGTGGGGGTGTGTGCATGTTAGTATCCAAATTAACTGTATGGCTAAGTCTCTTGGAGATTTCTTTACTTTGTGTCTTCAAATTTATACCAAACTGCTTAGGTCTAGCATCTGTGTTTCTGGGTAACTTGGGTCATCTAGGAAATCTAAACAGAAAAGTACTCCTATTGACTAAAGCAAATAAGACAGGTTTTTTTCAAGATATTTCAGTAATGCACACCACACAATTACTATTTTGATAATGCAGAATGATACTCATGTTATGGTCCCATACTGTCTTATAGAAAACAGATAATACATCCAGAGCTGAAGGTTGAAGTTGTGCAGAAGTATTTTTTATCATTGATACGATGCACTAATGTTTGTGGGATTTATTCCCTAAAGAGGAAGTTCAACCATATATTAATTGTTGGTGATTTTTACAAGGAAATTCAAAAGGGCTCGCTTTTCATTTTTTTAAATAATTAAATGGCCATATTTAAGTTCAGTGTTACTTGAAGTATATATTAACTGAAAGAGTGCAGTCTGTATTTGCAAATGAGTGGTTTTTCTGTCTTTAAAGCAAAATTTTTCTTTGTTAATTACCAGATTTGTATTTACACATTCAGAGATTAATTATTTCTATGTTAGACTGGCTCTGATTTTGAGAGGTAGAGTGAGAAAAGAGGGTAACAAGAAATAAATCTGTGATTTCAAAAGTAGGAAGTATAACCTAATTTTTTTTTTTTTTTTATTGTTCAGCTGTACTGAGAATTGGCTGTGGAAAGATTTGTGATTGGCATAAAGACTACAAAAGATATAGGGGTTTTAGTATGTTGGAAACAACTGATAAACCTACATCAATGCTTTTTTCAACTTGTCTGGTATCATTACAGCTTGGAAACTTGCTACCATAAGAGCAACCGAAAGGAATACTGGAGATCAAATTACTTTTTAACATTTTGCTAGGAAAGCAGTTACACTGACTCCAGCTATTTTCTGTAAGTTCTTTGTGGCTATTTCCAGCTTGAATTGAAACAAATCAGTATTAGTAGCCAAGAGGAAAAGTAATTACTGGAAAACAAATACATGAGTTTGGATATACATGGATACCATACGACTGAGTATCTGTTTCTTGGGCTCAGACCCTTCATGAAGATGTCAGTTGAATCAGTCCATTTGCACCAGTATTAATGATCATAAACATCTGACATTTTTAATAAGAAACAACTATTTTAGTTGGAGAAATTACCATTGGGTCATCTAGGTGATGACTTAAAAACTTAGTACAATAAAAAAAAATTCATGCTGGTACCTGTAGCTGCTGAGACTAAGGAGCTAAGCATTATACTTAAAAGTTTTGTTAAAAATGAAACAAACTAATTCTGGATCTTGTAATTTAATTTGATATAGAAGTTCACTACAGACCTGTTCCAAGTCAGTCATTCTGATGTCAATACCTGCAAAAGGTGTTGACATGAGCATTTCTAGAAGCATTTCTACTTCTGTTGTTAAGCATTTCTTTAGGGCTACTTAAATATATCCAGGACGAAAAGGACTTTGATATGCATTTTAGTAGCATTAATGACCTTCCAAGTATATTGACTTACTGTAGCAAATCTCCATCTACCATTTCTCCATGTACTGTACCAGATGTACATTACCTTGTTAATGGAATCCTTTTGCATTTATTTCTAGATTTCTGGTGTAACTGTTCTTGTTCAGGGCTAGGTGTGATGTTTCTGTTCTGGAAAAATTGTGAAGTTTCCTCTGAAAATAGTCTCATAATCACAATGAGGAGTCTTTTTTTTTTTTTTTTAAATATCCTTTTTATGCATTTAAAAAGCTGAAACATCATTAAGCTATAAATAACTAAATATCCATTTTAGTTTCGAACATTGACTAGTTGTGATATTATTTGTGATACCAGATTAAAAATGATGTTACGGTTCTTACTGTTGCAGGTAAAAGACGTGTTTAATCTAACAATAAAGACTGTGTGCCTTTGTCCAAATAAAACTAAATTCTTTTTAATCCAGGCTGACTACTTATTGTGTTTAAAGAAGAATTAATATTGTCTGGCTAAAATTCTAGCTGGATTTGTCACCCATACTGGGAAGCTCCCAACCTGAACTGTTAGAATTATTTTTACATTCAGATTCAATTCTTCAAGTGTGTATGTGTTTGCACACACACAAGAGAAATCTGCATATTTCCACTATACTAATTTTCTGCTTTGGGAATGTAGTGAGTATCCTTCCATCAGTGAGATGGAAATGATCTTTGCCCATAGTTCAGAGATGAAGTATAGCCCTTCCCAGGAAAAGGTAATGAAGGATGTTACAGTGCTACTTCTACACAAACGAAGTGAATTGACTTCACAATAGATCTAATTTCTGAAATTTCTATATGAATACATGTTCTCTTCTCCTGCATAGGCAGAATAATTAAAGACAACCTCCTTTTCATTCACTGCTGCAGCCTACACATCAAGAGAACAAGTGAATCATCAGTAAACACCAGGGAGAGGATAACTATATCACAGTTTATCATAAAGTTTGTAATGTTGTTTTGAAAAGCAACTTGTAACATAAATACCATAAGAAACCATGCATTCAAGCATGGTTACTTTATGGAGTAACACATTATGAGCACTTGCATTTTAAAATGTTGGGTGAACTCAGTTTAGGATTACTACTCCTACAGTTGACTTCCTTTATGAAAGCCAAGTGGCCTTCGGATTTTGTTTTAAAATACAAAAGTATGCCCTTCCTCGGTTTTTGCCTTTGGCATTTTAGGTTCTTCAGTCTTGCTGGGAAATACTAGCTCCAAGTACACAAGTGCCTCTTCTGTGCTCCTCCTTTAGTCACTGGATTTGCCATACAGTATCTACCTGATCTTAGCACTTTGTATGTTTTCCTGTGGGTGTTCTAATTTTTCGCTCATAGCCCACCTCTTCCTTTCTCTTGTGTAATTTTGCTGTCGTCTTGTTTCCCTTGTTCTGCTGGAACCTTCAAGTGGTGTCTGCGAAGTGTAACAGTGTCCATAAAACTATTCTTTGCTGGATTTTTTCCTTTCTTAAACAGACCTCAAACATTTTCATGAGAAAATTTGCTCATTTGGTGAATAATTACACTGTGGAACATACTGCTGCTGGAAGTTGCTCTGGGACACCAAGAACTTTCCAAGGTTTTGAGAGGGATTGAATATTGATGCAGATATTGAGACAATCCAATGTTCTAGTTATAGCATAAAAAGTTCTGTTAGTCTCCAACTGGTAAAAAAGAAAAGGAAACCTTGTAGGAATATCACATTTAAGAATGATGTTGATGTATGGAAAGCATTTGGACAGGAGTCAATAACAAGGATACCCTTCTGATACGTACCGAACAGACCCAAATAGTGCAGTTCTCTATGGAGGTCTAGTGGGTTTCCACCTACATCTACAGGTTTGCAGCTGAGAGCTTCTGGTCAAGCAGCTGACAACCCTTTGTGCATGGAAACTAATGCTGATGTTTCACTTTTGGCATTCCTTGAGCAGGAAGGTCTAATTCCTCAGCCAATAGCCATAGTCTCTCTTGCTGATATCTCAGTAGGGATTTCTGTTTAAGCAAAATTGACTGGCAATTTCTGGATTCACTGAAGACATCTCAAGTAATATTAAGTATTTAACATGTTTTAATATTTGATTAGGAAATGGGTGGAGTCTTTCATACCATGTAAAAAGACAGTGCTTCATTTTCTTTGGCAATGTCAAGTCCCCTAGGCCTCTTCTTGAAGTGAAAGTTGCTGCCTCCAGAGAAGACTTTTTTAATCTTAACACCTTTAAGTTGGGCTCCTTTTATAGCCTAATGTGGGTGCTCACCTCAACAAACCCCAAACCTCCAGGCCTTCTTTTAACAAGCACTAGAAGCTAAATGTCTTTGGAAAAGTTCTAGGAGCAGATTTGAGGGTTAAGCACTGTAAGATCAAAAGAAGTCTGTAAGTCCTTGTTTTCTTCATTGAAGAAAATCTGGCTAGAAATGCAAAACCCAGCAGTGTTTCTGAGTGACTGCCTTGGTAGTCATTGATGGGCTTCTAGGCAACACAATTGTCTCTGCACACCATATAGCAAAGAATAACAGCAGAGTTCTGGAAATATCTGACTTGCGTTTTCTACTAGTTTGGGCCAAACTCTGCAAAATATGGTTAGTAATTAATGATGGGATTGTAGTAGATGTTGCTTATGAAGGAGTAGGAAAAGTGAGATTCTCTTGCTTGTATTTTAGGCTTTTTTCAAGAAATGTTTCTGTGATGTTAATTGCTGAAAGATTAAACAGTAAACTTTGGCAATAATTGTGTAAGTTTGAGAAAGAATCTTTGAGGTGAGAGGTGCCGCCTTTGATATATTTAATTAACGCCTTTGACCCGTAGGTATTTGTTATGTGATAAAGCTCTGTTACAGATAACAAAAGATAAAAGCCCTATCTATACTGCAGAGACAATAATCCAAGTCTACGCTGATTTTTAATCAATATGCTGTAAATTTTTAAGAATACTAAATAACATCAAACTTTGTTTTGAGGTCTGGAATTTCTTTAATAAGGGGGGTAATGAATATGTATGCATATTTGGTGTAATGCTCTGCCCTTTTTTCTGGAAAACAAATGCTGTTGAAGATGAACAGGTTTTATAATGGATCTTCTCATTGTTGACTTCTTTAGGTGTTATGGCTAATAAAATCCGTGCTTTCTGAAATAGCAAAAGGATGCACTTACAATGTGGTGACAGCAAAAATGAGAACTTAATCTCTGCTTAGTCTTTTAGGGTGGGAACTCAAGCAATTCTTACGGGTTTCCCTTGATGAAATGACCTGAAGATATTTAGGTATTAAAGGCTCATTCAACAAGCTATTGCATTACCTTATGCAACAAGGCAGCATTAACTCTTGTCCTTTCTTTGTACCAGGGTATTTTTTTAAGAACCCAAAGCATAATTTAAAACAAAACCAGTGTTCTTCTGTTGCACAAGATTATATTTGAGAAAACTGCAGCTTGATAATTGGCGTCTTGACACATTCTCCATTAGTATTTATCTCTGGAAATCAGATTTTGTAGACCAAGAGCCTGTGGAATTAAATCTTTGTTTCTTCTCTCTCAGAAATGTTAATCTCTGCTTTTGCCTGAAGGCTCGTTATAACAATGATGCATTTTAGAGAGTTTAAAATTTTCATTGCAACAGTGTAAGTGTGGTTACAGCCAGCTACCAAATATATTTAATGGGTGGGGACAATAAAACCACTGAAGCTTTGCAAGTTGAGACTCTCTAGAAATAACTCTCATATTTCTCTGTGAAGCAATTGTATAGAAAATGCTAATTGTTCCCAACTGAATCACTCTTTCTTCCCATTTAACTGCTTCTGCTCGCTATAGTAGGTAATAAAATATCACTTAAAAACCCCTGTAAGTGTGTTGCTCTGGCTTTGTATGAGAAGACACATTTCAAAAAGGCTGGCCACTTTTAATTTCTACTCTCCAGATTCCAGGATTTATAAAGATGGTTAAAAGCAGGGAGAAAACATATGGATTGAGATTGTGCTAGATTATTAGGGAGAGGAATAAGTGTGTGAGAATAAAGAAAATGTAGGGTTTTTCCAACATTTTTTTCACATAGTTTTCAACAAGGAAAGGATGACAAGCTAGATATTTTATAAAGATCTAAAAGCGGTTCCAGTTATCACTGCAGTGTAGTTAGTGTTTTTATGAGAAAAATATCATCTCCAGCTTTTCATTTGCTCACCTTTGCACAAATACTTGAAAAGAATATGACTTCCCACCCTTCAAGAAATGCAAGTTACTATCTAAAATCAAAGCTGTGATCATATCTTTCCTAGACCATGCTAGGCTGTAGATGAGTAGGCAGAAATTTTGGACATTACTTTTCAAATATTACATAATTTGTGGGACTACTACGGTAATACCGTGTCCTGGTTTCGGCTGGGATAGAGTTAATTTTCTTCCTAGCAGCAGGCATAGTGCTGTGTTTTGGATTTAGTAGGAGAAGAATGTTGATAACATGCTGATGTTTTTAGTTGTTGCTGAGTACTGCTTATGCTAGTCAAGGACTTTTTCAGCTTCCCATGCTCTGCCAGGTGCACAAGAAACTGGGAGGGGGCACAGCCAGAATAGTTGATCCAAACTGACCAAAGGGCTATTCCATACCATATGACGTCATGCTCAGTATAGAAACGGGGGGGGGTTGGCCAGGGAGCAGCGATCGCTGCTTGGGAACTGTCTGGGTATCGGTCGGCGGGTGGTGAGCAATTGCATTGTGCATCACTTGCTTCGTGTATCATTATTATTATTATCATTATTATACTGTTACTATTAGCATTACTATTTTACTTTATTTCAGTTATTAAACTGTTCTTATCTCAACCCAGGAGTGTTTCTCACTCCTCCGATTCTCTCCCCCATCCCATCGGGGTAGGGGGAGTGAGCGAGCGGCTGCGTGGTGCTTAGTTGCTGGCTGGGGCTAAACCACGACATACCGGTTAGTATGTTTGATGGTTTTGGGAATGTGTAGGGCTAGCCCCAGGCGTTTAGATCTCTAGCAGAAATGTGATAGAGCTGATTCTTAGGATATGGTGGGAGACCCTTGCTAAAGCGCCAGGACCATACGGAGGACTTCTGATTTGCTTGCGTGTTAGAGCCCTCTCGCTGCATCCTGCAGATTTAAATATAACAAAGTCTCCTTCAACAACCACTGAGAGATTTTGGGGCGGGGTGGAGGGGGAAGACAACTGCTTTTGCAGTATACCAGGTAGGTGTATGTAAGTGTTACAGAACAAAATAGGTTTAAAAGTCTTTTAAAAAGCACATTGAATATAATGTTACTGAGTGAGGTAATTCAGTACATTTTAATGTAATCCACTGTGCCTGTCTAAAGTGGTGGTGCTTGTATAAATTTTTAAAAATGCTTAGAATAATTACAGATATATGTATCACAGGTTTATGTTTACGAGGTTAGAATGGTATTTTACGTATATGAAAAACTGTATTTAGGTGCTTCCTTTACGTCCATTTAAATAGCTGTACTTGTTTGAAAACTTAACTGTTTCGTTATAGGAAACGCTAACTAGAATTAGCAGTTTGCTGCTGGTGTAATGATCCATCATTTTTTAATAGTAAAAATCTTGATCCAAAAATTGGTGGCTTGAAAGTCATGTTCTTGCAAGAACTGCAATGATTATTAACTGTATTATAAGTAATACCTAAGACTACTTAAAAATGAGATAAAAGAAAACATTATTTACATTTTCCTACTTTCTTTAGTATTCAGTAACATTCATTACTTGCTTTCTTAAGTGTTTCTGTTTCACTGAGATTTCATATGTGTATTTCTGGTTGATCTGCATAGCAGCAGGAGAAAGATACTCTTCTGGGTGCACTCGATTGTAGAAGGCCGAAACTGGATCAGGGTCTCAAGAAAGGTGCTGCTGATTTTGAATAAAGCAGCAAGTGCAGCTCCATAAAGCATGCTCTTCATTCCGATTCCTTTTAAGCAGCTGTCAGCAGTCTCCACTGAGAAACTCTCTGTAGGAGTCACATCCTTTTTGTTTGGCAACCTGTCCGTTGAGTTTACGTGGCTTTTTGAACGCTGTTAATATTGTAGCTGAGGCAGTTGAGAGCAGAAGGAACTGCACTGGCTTCCTTCTGTGGGAGCGTATTCCAATATTTGGAAACTGTTCCTGGCAATAACTCTGTAACTTACTCCACCAGTAGAAGAAAGTGGATTGCTATTTGGGATTTGTAGTAAGAAGTGGAAGTGTTCACTGATTCAAAGGCAGCAGTGAGCGGCAGGTGTTTGCAGGGCTACATCTAACACAGAGCAATACGCCATTCCGAATTTTATTAACAGAGATTGACAGTAAGGTTGTAAATTGGGTGTTAGCTCAGATGAGAGGTCAAAGAAGTATTCAAAGTAGAAACTAAACTCCTATATTCAAAAGCATGCTACTGAAATGGATGAATAAAGCTGATGCCTTTGGTCTGTCTATTCTGTAGGTAAGTGAAGGTGCGGACTTCTCCGGTGTTTTGCTTTGGTGCTTCTGTCTAATCTATAGGTAAATAAAGACTCAAGCTTTTCAGGTCTGTCGCTTCGCTATCCTTTTTTCTTCAACAGCACTGAATTATTTTTTATGACACTTTAAACAAAGACAAGTAGATCTCATTTGGCTACTTGAGGATTCTACTCTACGGTAGACGAGTGTAATTGTCCTTTTTCTTGGTTTCATTGTCTTCTGTTATCTTTTGCCTTATGATACCTCTTGAGATTTTCAGCGCTTAAGCTGAAATATAGTTCAGCTTACATTCTAAATCTAAGGAAGGTTATCCCAGCAGATTACTATTTACCTCTGCAATTGACGTGTTCTGTGTATTTTACTCATTTTTTTAATGCCATGGAAGCAAAAGCACTTAACTGAAGGGTTCAGGAAATGCCTGTGTTGATGCTGCCAAACACTGAATATTTGAATCCATTAGCAATCTTTTCTGGCCCCGTGCTGCAGTCAGAGCTGTGTGCTTACAGAAAGTAAACAACTGAAGTACCGATGTGGGGAGCAAGAGTTACAGGTAAGCGCTTTCTGTTTGGTTTTTTGCCTCTCTCAGGCATGCACTAGATATGCTGTGCTGTCCACTAAGCTGCTGCAGCTAGACAGCTGAACCAACATATTTCAGGGTAGTATCGCTGAGTGCTGATACGAAAACCCACTGGACAGGATGAATCAGCTTCCATTTATTTGCAAATTGGCACAATGTCATGCTCCTCCTCTGCTCTTCCTCTATGAAATTTTTACCCGTCTTTCCCGCTGCTCTTTTGCAAATAGCAGCGTGTCCTGATACTCAGAAACAGGAAGGTTTTAAAGCAAGTCATCTATTGATTCGTCAGCTGCCTTGTTCAGCACTGAGGCAGTGAGACACAGGATGCAGTTTACTAGGCGTTGGCACTAAGGAGAATTTTCCTCCTTGTAATCTGGCAAAATGCCATATCTTCTCACCAAAGAGATTGAAACAAAACATATTTTTCCTCATTGTTATGCAAGAATTAAAATAATAAACTGTTTTGAGATCTTGGCAAGTGTTACTTTGGATTTTAATGAACTTTAATCACCTCTTAAAAAAAGTAATAATTAAATCACTTTGAGTAAAGCATCCAAGCTTGAAATCTTGGGCGGAACTTTTCCCCCTGTTTTGTCCCCTGCATAACGTTATTTAGCTTGTTAAGCATTCTTGGCACTTGCAAGAAGAGATAAAATGTCATTCTGAAGAATATTTCTTTCGGTGCTTAAGAAATCTATCTCTATAAAATAATATCCCAGTGAGCACAGAATATAACTATTAGGCCTTTTTCCAAAACAGAAAAGGAAACACTTTCATGTAGCGCAAGTTCTGAGCGAGTCACGTTCTGCCTGGTGGGTTGCAGAGACCGAGTACATGTGTACTGCTCTACTTCTTCCTAACATTGCTCCAGGACCCCAAGCCTAGGACGGGAAGCTGCAAGGCCAGGGAAAGCAAGCCTCTGCTTCAAATTCAGTGTCATAGAGGGGAAAAAGCTGGGTGTGTTATACAGCCTTTTCTCCTTCCTCTAACTACACTTTTTATGATGCTCGACTTCATTGCACATCTGCTACAGTAAATTTTGTTTGTGTGTCAAAGCAAGAATTCAGGGTGTGTCGGCAAGAGATGGGAACGTGAGCAAAGGTCGGGCTGGATGGCAGGTAGGGATTGAGGCGCTGGTAAGTACACCTGCAAGGAGTATATTTGTACGAGATGATGATATTTGGCTTGGGAGGGGAAAAGACAATGCTATTTGGTTGGTATGTTGGCATGGAAATAGTTATCACAGTAGCTAGGCTGTGCCGAACCTGTGGAAAATACTATTTTTTTAAAAACAAGTCCTCATGCATACTGATTTTGTTTTTCCTTTTATTTCTTTAGTGCAATAACAAGCAATAGCTATGGGGTGCGGAGGAAGTAGAAAGGGACAGGAGAGGAGTCAGAGTGTAAAAGAACAGGATGTTGCAAAAAAGCTTTAAAACAGAATGGGCACAGTAAGTCAAATGCAAGAGGAGGGTGGCTGGAGTCCTCTTGCCAGCAGGCAGCCTGTCGACAACTCAGCAAAATAATAGCAGTCAACCAGAAAGGCATCCAGTCAACTTAGAAAGGCATCCAGACTGGGCTGTGAAAGGTGAGAGCCGAGATGTTCTTCCTTTTCAGGCAGGTGAGTTTTTAAAGGCTACTGCTTTTGTCAGTTTTCAGCTGATGAAAAATCTATACACTGTTGTTAAGCCTATATGATCTTTGGTAAACATCACAGTACAGGGCTTAAAACTTAGTACCTATTTTCAGATCTATTTTGAAAGTGCATTTGGCACATGTAGTTTTTAAAATTGTCTCAGTGATGTGCAATAGAAAAGAGAATCCGCAGGCGACGAAGACGGCTCAGCAGAAGCAGTAGCAAATTCTGAGCAGCAGCTGTGAGTGTGTGTGCACGTTTGCACGCGGCTGCGTACTCTGTTACGTCTTTCTTTGAATTACTGTGTGGGTGGGTCTCTGATACTGGCTGACAGCAAGATTGGTTTGGTGGAGCTGCAGAGAAAGCTGGGAGTTTGCAAGCTCTGCAAGAACCAGGCAGAATTTAAAAGTTAGTTCATGAAGAGATAACAGAGTGGCTGTGATGGGACTTTCTTCACTGAGGAAAGGAGGAATTTGACTGTGAGCAGCGGTAGTAAGGACAGAGCACTGCAAACTCTACAGACCGGTATCACTAGCAGTAATAACCTGTTCCTTTGAATCACAGCAAAGTAGGAGTAAGGTCTGTGAGAGAAACTAAAGGATAGCACAGGACGATCTTAGTGTGGAGTGGTTGCTGTGCTCCGTGTTTAAAAAGACCCAACCAACCAACTGAACCAACCTGGGCAGCATCTGGTCCTTTGAAAAGATCCTTTAAAAGGAAGGACAAATGCCATTATGTCATTCATGGCACCAGGTGCATTTGAAGGAAGCAGAGCTTACCTTTCTTACCTCTGATCTGCTGTAGAAGGATTCTGATTTTATTTGAGGGACTTTTTTTTCTACAAAGGGGATAGATCTGCTAGTGTAAGGTTTTCCCCAAGAACTCCTCAACCCTGGAATTTTCTGTGTTTTATAACTCATTTTTAGCATTCAAGAGAACTAATGTTTTAGCTGTCTAGATACTGTAAACACTTCTCATTCCTTCCCCTTTCTTTCAATTAGGGTAAAATGGTAGGGAAAGGATTTGAAATAGTTATTTCTTAGAAGAGAAGAGGCGGATTTGATGATCGTTGCTAAGACTGTGGTTTAATGGGTTTCAGTGTTATTGGAGAGCTGGATATTTTGGAAAATGTGCCCAGAACTTCAGATGGCCATTCTAGAATCTGTTTTTAATATATTTCTAAATCAGGAATTAAAACCAGATGCAACACAAGATTAATTAGTCTCCATGTACTTTCCCTGGTCACCATGCAGTCCTCCTGTGAGAGCTGTTTGCCAGAAAGCCAGGAAGAGGGCAGTCTCACCACAAGTAATTTCATTGTACCAGAACAAAAACCAATTCCCAAGTTTCCTCCCAAATATAACCACGTTAAACAGAGGATCTGTTCGGGATTGCGTAACTACTTCTGTGGCAATTACAGAAAATGCCTACATGGAAAAGCAACAGTAGGAAAGCATCTGTGTTTCTAGCTTGTCTCTCTATAAGGTTTTCTTTCCTTTTCTGTTAATTTAATACAGATACAACTGTGCAATCCATTTTTCTCTTCGGTACATTTTTTTCTCATTTGTTGTTTCTCTTCCTAAGTGAAATGAGTGGAGTCAGCTTGACAGAGCTAGCCAGCTTTCTGTAGATCAAGGGCATGTGATTTGTGGCCCGTAGTTGGGAAACCACTGGTATTAAGTTGTTCATGAAATCTACTTCGGCAGCGTGATGACTAGAGAAGGATGTCAGCCCTCAGGAGGGACCAGGCTGGATGCAGCGCTGAAGAGTGGGGGAGAGAGAAATCCCAGAGCCTGCTTGACCACAGGCTGCTTAAATCACTCAAACTCGGGTTGAAACACCAACCTCTCTGGACAATTAATAACAGCGTCTTTCTGATAACTCTTTGCCCTGCCCTCCGACTTGCTGCTGAGGGAACAGGATCTCTATCTAGTTTATTACTGGATTATGTAAATGCTGGACAGTGTACAACAGGTGATATGAACCCCATCCTAAACCAGCATCTTTGTTTTCAATAGCCTCGCTACTCTTTAGATAGAGATATTTAGATACCCCAGTGAAGACCTTTCAATTAGCTGTTTTCTAGAGGCAGCTGCTTCTCAGAGATCTTGCCTGTACACCTCCCAGATACACGGCTGGGCAGCACGTGCTGATAATTTCACAGAAAGGCTAGGCTTGAGGAACTGTAGTGTGGGAACCGGCCAGCTGGGGAATGAATCAGAAGCCAGTTCAGCACTCCGCTTTTCCAGAAGAAAGCAAACGAGACGGCTGAGAGCTTTCTGAGGGAGCCAGAGCAGAGGCCCCGGGCAAGGAAAAAAGAAGAAAATCTGGTGGCAAACTGTTGCCTGCATATAAGGTCCCACGCTTTCTTCCTCCTCTGCTGAGGCTGAAAGGGACGTAGCTAAATGGGGTGGTGGTGTGAAAAGCCCCGTCCCAAAGTAAGGGAAAAGGGGTCCACCAGACGATGGTGACTGCCCTTGATACAAGGTGAGGTAAAAGGGGAGCTGCGTACTGAGTGCGGAGGGCTTGTCTACCTTGGCACGGTAAGAGACCAAGGCACCTGGTGAGGTCCAGATGGCACTAAATGTTGGAAAGTTACTTTCTTATATGGTACATATATTGCAGTGTCTCTTGGAATTGCTGTTCAGGATCATCTGTTGTATATCTCATCTGTATTTTTGCAGGCATAAGAGCTACTCTAATTTTAACATCAGATATATAGAACTACTAGAGCTATGTAAAAAGGAAAAAATAGCAAAACAAAAACAACAACAAAAAGACCTAAACCTAAAGGAGCCTAGTGCTATCTTCATTAAAAGGTAGCAGACTGCTTTTTAATTGAGGGACTTCGCAAGTTTTTTCTCAGCAGGAAGAGGTGGGCCTCACACTGTTTTGCCCAGATGATGACACACGTGCCACTTTAATTCAAAGGGGAATAAAAATTCATCATCTGTCTTTCCTTCTATACAGAACATTTTAATGTGACTTCATTTCACAGAATATATTTCACAAAATAAAGGTGAACAGTTCCACCCAGTCCTTGGAAGCGGAGCCCTGAAGGTGTGCGAGGATGCCACGTGCTGCTTTTCCGGCCTCTGAATTCCTCAGGAGCCAGAGTTTGGATGAAGTCGCGTCTCTTGGCTGGTCTGTTTACTGTCTCCCATTTTCAACATTCTTCTCTTGACCTGCAGTGTTAGTTTATGAACTCCATTACAAATTCCAGTACTGCAGGTCAGTAGATGGAGTAGAGGTTTTAAGTAATTCCAGGCTGGTTTGGCCTGGGGTAGATTGGGGTGTGTGATTGAATCTGACTCAAGTTAGGTGTGGTTTGTCTTGATTTTACTCAGTTGAAGTGAAACAAAATGACAAGGAAAACATCCCAATATAATTGTCATCGAATTCTGCGAGGTATGGACAGTAAGTGCCAAAGTTATGGTTACAGGAAACTAAAACATTAATGAAATTGCGGTATTGGAGCTGCATCTGTTCTCAACCTTGAAGTGAACGGTGACTTCCAAGATAATTGAATTAGTATACATTTGTAAATAATTTTCATAATTCATTGCTAAACAGTAACTGTTGATTATTTCTAAGGCTGTGAACATTTTAAAGACAGTACTTTCTTACTGTAAACTTGGCTTTAATTGTGTTTTTAATACTGGAGATAGAACTCTTCAGATCTACATTCATAAAGAACAGTTGAACCGAAAATGTATTCCCCCACACCCTGCCTTTTGCTGAAGGCTGGGACGGCAAAATCCTTCTGTCCTGGGGAACTGAAAAAGGACACTGGCTCTTCATTTGAAATCCAGACCATTCTGTTTCTTGGTTTTGTGTGAACCTGAACCATTTGGGGATTGCCAGCTAGGAGGCAAGACAGTCCGTCCCATCACATGTTCTCAAATCTATAGGGGGCTAAACCTGGTAAAGCACTTGCTGGAGGACCACTTATGATTTAAAATTTAAAAAAAAAAAAAAAAAAAAAAGTGACTTGCAGTCTGGTATCTGAAAATTGGCAGATTACATTTGTTCAGAATGTCTTCAGACAGATGAATGGTTGCTGCCTGCCTAGCACTGGCGACTGGGCAGAAATGAATCCACACGAGTGGGTTGTTATTGCTCCATTTGTCATCCCAGCACGCGGTATAATTATGGATGGGTATAAGGAAATAGAAAAGAAGTCATAAAACATTATACTTTACCGGAGTGTAACTTTTTGTAGGGAGAGCAAAAGCCAAAGAGTAGATAAGCACTTAATCTTAAATGTCATGAACCTTTAGGTCTACGATACACTGAACTCAGTTCTATTCTTAGTAATCAATATCTTATCTTGAATACCCTGAAAGGGGATCTGCAGACATAAAAAGTGCAAGTCAAACAATTCGCTCTGTGTTTCTTGGATAAAACGGTTCTAATGATTTGCTTTAAAAGCTATTCAGTTGTTGTGGACTTTGTAATGTCTAGTACACGCATTTTAGCTTCAGGAAGTTGTTGTAGCACATATCAAAGATGTCATGCTCGATCCCAGCGTTGTGGGGGGGTTTGTGTGTGCGTGCATGGGTATGCACAGGCACACGGGCAGGTACGTTGGTTTGAACCAACGTTCAGGTCTCAGTGGAACTGCTTTTCCGAAGTATTAAAAGAGCTAGTAAGGGTAGATGAGAAAGATTAGAATCATAGAATCATAGAATCGTTTAGGTTGGAAAAGACCTTTAAGATCATCCAGTCCAACCATTAACCTACACTACCAAGTCTACTCTAAGCCAATCAAGGGTAGACTAGACTAAACCATGTCCCCAAGTGCCACATCTACCCGTTTTTTGAACACTTAATATAGATATTTAATATATAGATATTTGTACTTTTAATTTCGAGCTATAACAACATCAGAAACTTTGTTTTCTGTTCTTCCCAAATTGGCGTTTTCCTTAAGTATGAAGTACTGGCACAGTATTAGCAATGACATCTGTGCCTGTCAAGTGCTTTTCAGCTGAGTGTTTATTTCTGTGGGTTTGGCTTGGTGAGGCATCGCCCCTGCTGCCCGCCGTGCGCACGGTCCGTGCCTGACATCTCCTGGTGGCATTGCCATACTACACAGGAGCCCGGGCAGCAGTTAACGAGGGGCGTTACAGGGCCCCAGAGCTTCAAAAGACAAAAGCATAACTGCTTTCGTGAAATTGTCGTACTACGGTTTCATAACCCTCAGAATTATTGTCATTGTCTTCTGCTTCATCGCTTAATTTACATATGCAAAATCTCACACAAATTCTATGTTTGCAGTTATTCCCCTAAGCTTCCCTTGCAGAGTCCTTGATGACATTTTTTTAAAAAAAAAGAGGGAAGGGGGAAGCATTTTTTAAAATACATATCAAGGATGTAAGATGCATTTTAACTGTACTGTGAATTCTAATAAATTTTTAAAATGCATTTGGCATCTAACGTGCAGCTTTGGGACTTCTGCCACATAACAGCAAAGCCTCATAACAGTATGGGCTTTAGGCGCTCATAAATTTCATTTCCTTAAGTAAAGCTTAAGGCAATGTTTTCTGGGATGCTAGAGCGCTGCCTCATTTCTCAGGAATTTACTGAGGTGCTGTGTGTGTATATATATACACGAAGCAGTGGGAAGATAGGTATGTGTTTAATTTAAAAGAACCTGATGGTTTTGTTTACAGGAATTACATTCTAGTCCTTCATCTCCATTCCTCTCCGCATTCCTTTCATTCAGAGGCTCAGACTGTTTACATGGTCCACTTCCCTGGCGTTATGCTAAACCCTGGAAAGAAAGACAGTTTTCCAAAGAGGTCTCTGCTTGGGAAACTCCCCCCAGATGAATGGTCTGTGTGGAGAGCTGGTGGGAATTTAAAGCCTGAAATTGCCAGCATTAGCATGGGGTATTTGGCAGCAGTCCTGAAAGAAGGGCTGCTGCTCGTGCTCCAAATGCCTGCTTACGTCTTAAAGGTGGCCAAGAATCATAGAATACAGCATCCCTGGGCCTGGGACATGCCGTAGCCAGTTACTAGCTGTGTTTGCTCCTTGAATTTCTTTAAAGTAAATGAAGTCTTTTCAATGCTTTCTCCTCCCAACTCGGACTTCCCGAGCAGGCGGTCCCAGCCAGAGCTTCGCGTGGTTCCCCCTGTTTCCACCAGCGCCACTGCTGTACCGCAGCACGGCCCTCAGCGAGAAGGCTTCAGGCCTGCTTGCCCTGTCCTTCAAGAGCTTTCCCTGGATTGTACATCTGTAAGTGAGGTATCCAACCTCATGTCCTTCCTTTGCTCACCGTTGATTTTTTCAGTGCTCTCCCTGCCTGTGTTAGCCTGGGTGGACAGAGCTCTATGTTACACTGCTGCAAGGTGTCCATCCCTTGGTCTTAGGTGTAGTCTTCAGAGCTCCATATGTGGTAGAAGTTGAAGCACCCTTCTTGGCACTTCCCATGTCATGTCAAAAATCTTGTTACTTTTTTCCCTTACTGTTTGCCTTCCTGAAAAGTCCTCAGATGCCTTGTGAAGATTGTTCAGAACATGTCTCTCTCCTGCTCCTCACAGAGACCTGAGGCTTTCTCCTCAGACAAGGTCATCCCTGAAATGAAATTACTGAGACAACAGAGTCGTGGGTGAGCATTTCAAAGCACCTTAGCTGCTTTCACTTTTTTGTGCTGGGTCTGGGTTGAGTACAGCCTACAAAGCATTAGAAGAATTGCCCCTAAAATGCAAAGCTGAGATAATGCCCTCACCTACTAAAAGGATAATCCAGCTCCTCTCTCCGCCTATTATTCTGATGTGGTTTTGATCGAATTGACGTGACCAGCACTTAGTGAGGCTTTACAGCTCTTGCCACAGTCTGACATGACATGAACTTGCAATTAAGAGAGTATGCTCTGCTGAAGTACAGAATGGGGCCAGCACTGAGAGGGGTTCCTAAACCGCTTCACAGTCTCTTCAAAGATAAGCGCCAGACTGATGCTTTGTCCTGCGCAGGGCCAACTTGTCAGAGGGCAGCTTTGGATGGTTTGGAAGAGACTTATTTTGAAACTGGCACTAAACTGATGTGCCCACTTACAGGTCTCTGCATGAGCACTGGCTGCCTGAACTCCCAATGTAGTCACTGGAGCCAAGAGCACGATGCCGCTCCCTAATTCACACACCCACTGCTTTGTGCATGGAACTGCTCTTTCATTGACCAAATGAAACTGCTGTCTATACTTGGAATTAAGCATCAGGTACACTTGTAGACACCTGTGTGTGGATACCTATAGTCGGACGTCTTAAGCCAAATTCCCACCCTCGTTACAAAGTGATCTTGATTTTGCAGCATCCAGAAGTACCAGCATTTTTTAAAGAGAGTCTATTCCAAATCACCTACCTTGAAAAATCATTTCAGTTCTGTGCTGTCAGTAGGTAGCCCTGTCAGAAATCCAGTCCTCTTCCATTGTAAGGAAAACAGATTTTAAAAAAGAATTGGTAAATATAATTTAAGTATTCTTGTTAATTATTTAATACCTTTAAAAGCACTCATAACTATAGCCTCTGCACACTCAAAACCGTGCCAGTTCAGCTCCAGCATTAACTCTAGAACTAGAGAATTTCCTGAGAGATGGAATACATTAATTTTCATCAGAATATTCAACAGGGTGCTGAGCAGGTTGAAAAATCTTCCTCCTTTATGAAAAATGAATCTGTGGTCAGGCAGTTTGCATGGCTGTGTATGTAGATATACAGGAAACACATTTCCCTTCAGTTTTTTTGCATGCTGTATTTTACAGTTGTTTTTTGTGCATTTACAACCAGGTAGGAGTAAGAAATACAGCAAGGTATTGATCTGAGTGCCTTTCAAGTTGAAAAAGAATGAGAAATGGTCTCAGTCCTCACTGATTGGCGTTGGCTGATTCTGAAGACCCACATCTTTCATATGTCTGCCAGGTTCAGAAACTGCACAATTCAGCAGTTAACACACCTGGGTCACTCTCTGCTTTCCTCATCTTCCACAAAGTGGAGCTACAGCTGCACTAAGAGAAAGGAACGTGGAAAAACGATCGAAGCAAAAGGAAATAATATTCTGCGCTGAAGCTTGACAGCTGAGAGTGAAGGAGAGATAATTCATCAATCTAGCTTTGCAATGCTCTAGATCCAGAAATCATAGAGGCTTCTCATCTTAATCCATCTTGAGTGAGCAATGAAGTACGTGTACTGCTTGCACATGGCGTACCCTTTCTTTACCTTGGCACAAATATTATCGGGGGGTGGTAGGATGTGTCTCTTGAGGGAGGCGATGGTTGGTTTCCAAAACAGTGGTTTCATTTACAGGTAGAAATGCATGGTGGCATGTACCTCACCACTGAGTAGCTGTGACTAGTTTCTACGGTGACTTCCCACAAGATACTGCACAAGCAGCTTTGTGAAATCTCTAGAAACTCTTTAGTGATGCTTTACAGCTGAGTGAGAGTGTCCAGATATTCTTGAGGTTTTAGCTGCATCAGGACCAAAACTCTAATCACCACTCCAGCCCTGTGTGGCGTACTGTTGACCTGAGGTCAAAGTGGCATTCAATTTCCGCCTACAGAAGAGGAGTAATAATGCTTGCCAACTCATTACTGAAATAATTCTTTAGATATGATGGGCAAGGTTTGTACAGCACATTGAAAAAGAGTTATACAAGTTCCTAATTATGGAATTAATGGTATCGTTAATATAGAACTCTGTTACATACTACCTACAAAACTCCCTTCTTCAAATCCGCAAAGAGGTAAAGATTTTTGTTTCTTAGTTACATACGTGGAAACAGAGGTAGCAGACATGTGAAGTAAATTACATAAGATTCTCTGGAAAAAAGCCAGTCAGGAGTAAAACCTGATCATCGCAATGTAGCATTCTGCCAGTCAGGCCAGCAAGTACTTAATTAGCTCCCAGGCACAGAAGAAGTTCAATTAACTAGGATGGTAAACCCGACAGAAAAACAGCTGCAGCTGTGGTTGGGATCAGAGAAGGTTTGGGAAATGCAGCCCTGGACTGTAGAGCAGAAAGGACAATACAGGGTACATCCAACTGAGGGGTACATATAAAGGGAGTGTTTCACCCAGTTTTCATTGACAGAATGAGCATGGCTGCGTATGAACTGATGCTCGTTGATGTGAAGGCAAGAAGCTTGCCAGGGTGAGGGGCGGTGGCTGATGGGATCATGGGACTGATGGAACTAATCATAGAATCATAGAATAGTTTGGGTTGGAAGGGACCTCTAAAAGGTCATCTAGTCCACCCCTCCTCCAGTGAGGTGATCTAGATCAACTCCATCAGGTTGCTCAGAGCCCTGTCCAACTTGACCTTGAATGTTTCCAGGGATGGGGCATCTACCACCTCTCCGGGCAACCTGTTCCTGTGTATCACTACCCTCATCATAAAAAATTTCTTCCTTAGATCTAGTCTGAATCTACCCTCTTTCAGTTTAAAACCCTTCTCCTATTGCTACAGGCCCTGATAAAAAGTCTTTCTCCATCTTTCTTATAAGCCACCTTTATATATTGAAAGGCTGCAATAAGGTCTCCCCGCAGCCTTCTCTTCTCCAGGCTGAACAACCCCAACTCTCTCAGCCTGGCCTCATAGGAGAGGTGCTCCAGCCCTCACATCATTTTGGTGGCCCTCCTCTGGACCCGCTCCAACAGGTCCATGTCCTTCTTGTGCTGAGGGCCCCAGAGCTGGACGCAGTGCTCCAGGTGGGGTCTCACCAGAGCAGAGCAGAGGGGCAGAATCACCTCCCTCGACCTGCTGGCCACGCTGCTTTTGATGCAGCCCAGGATTCGGTTGGCTTTCTGGGCTGCAAGCGCACATTGCCGGCTCATGTCCAGCTTTTCACCCACCAGTACCCCCAAGTCCTTCTGTGCAGGGCTGCTCTCAATCCCTTCATCCCCCAGCCTGTATTGATACTGGGGGTTGCCTCATCCCAGGTGCAGGACCTTGCACTTGGCCTTGTTGAACCTCATGAGGTTCACATGGGCCCACTTCTTGAGCTTGTCCTCTGGATGCCATCCCATCCCTCCGGTGTGTCAACTGCACCCCTCAGCTTGGTGGTGTCTGCAAACTTGCTGAGGGTGCACTTGATCCCACTGTCTGTGTCACTGATGAAGATATTAAACAGCACTGGTCCCAGTACGGACCCCTGTGGGACACCACTCATCACTGATCTCCTTCTGGACATTGAGCCTTTGACCACTGCCCTCTGGATGCAACCATCCAACCAGTTCCTCATCCACTGAACAGTCCATCCATCCAGTCCATATCTCTACAATTTAGAGAGAAGGATGCTGGACATCCCTGAAGTACAGATACTCTGCCTCCTTGCTGTTATGTTTACCAGTAAATCTCTGACCCGACTCCCTTTTATGCGTTTTAGGCCAAGCAGGGAGGAAGGGGATGCAAAAAGGGCTGGTGCAAAATCCAGTTCCACCCAAGCTGAAGTCTTCAGCTGCTCCTTGGCAGGACTTTCCTCATTTTGCCCTGCAGTTCTGGTGAAGGGGAAGACCTGACCTTATGTTTTTGCTACACACACTGTACTTTTTAAACTTGGGAAAACTGCCTGCCTGTATCCACAAACTAAGCAAATAGCTCAGTGCTCCTTACTAAGTCCTTGGTTTCTGTTATTACACCTTGGGCTGACTCTGGACCGTATTCTCCAGACAGTCTCTGGGAGCCGTGTGTTAGGAATCAGTTATTTCATGGTATTATCCAGATTGGTAATTTCCAAAATACGGGAATATTTTCTTTTTTCCCCATGATGAGTACCCTGTGGCTGTGTTATCAGGCATGTGTTGAATCGTGTTGCATGGCAAGGAAGAGACCATGTTGCTGCTGCTAAGACCAAATCCACCCCATGGATAACTGTTTTAGATAATTAATAGGATCAAATGTTTTCATATGTTCTAAGTAGTTCAGATGGAAAGGATACAATTCTTGTGGGATTTTGAAAATGATCTAGCTCTGCAAACCCATGTCACAGTAAGTGGCTGTTCTACAATGTGGGAAATATATCAGGAAATGGCATTAATCTCTCTCTTTTTTTTTTTTTTTTAAGGAAGAGTACAGCAACCTTTAAGGATATGAAAATCCAGACAGCTTTTGAGTAAGATAATTTGGCTGATGATAATATGATTGTTTAGCAGATTGTGTCAATATTAAAATTTGCAATATTAAAATTTTTGCAATATTTGCAATATTAGATTTGCAATATTACAAACTAGGGATCTTGAAGCCCTTTGCTGTGGCTTTGGAATTTAAATAGCTAGCATTTGCAGTATAGTAATGCCCAGATGCCCAAATTGTGGACCAGAAGTCTGTGTGCTGCAAACAAAAAATAGAGGAAAAGCAAGCATGGCAACAATGTGAGTTGAAATGAAGTGGGAAATTGTGGTATATGCTATGTAATACACTCAGCAAGGAATGGTGCATTGCTGCTTACGTGTGGAGGAGACGTACGCTTTTTGCGGTGCTGAGGAATACAGCGTGCCAGTGCATGCTTGGGTTTAACAGCTGCTGTCAAGGAACGTGCTGTGTAATTGTGTGGGGACAGACATGAAATATTCTGTCGTGAAGGAGCTCCTCATCTATCCTTGAACATATCCAGAGTGTGAGAGGATTTACGGAGCTGTCACCCAGGAGATAACAAATGCACACACATACGAAAGAAAGTGAAGGTGCTATAAAACCATTAGCCTGGCTAGCAGGAAAATGAAGGAGTTCCCTGATAATTAATGCTTTTAACTTGGTTATTTTTTTCAATGCATTTTAAAATCTAGATTCCAGTAAAGTTTACTTTTATTTCACCTGTACTGACATTCTGTTTACTGTTTGCTGTCTACTCTGTATCATTAAATTTTGCTTTTTCAGATAACTGAGAGTGGGTATGGGATAGTGGTGTGACCAGAAGTTTGCTGCCCATGATGCCTTAAAGGCAGAAGGTGAGTCAAACCGGCCTAAGTCGGCTCAAGAGTAGAGACAGCCCTCTTAGTGTGTGATCAGAGAAGCATTGGTGCTGCCAACTTCAAACAAGGCTGGGAGGAGCCTGGCTGAGGCTACCGTGCAGTTCATATTGATTGTTCGGCTACCTTGGTTCTAATGAAATGGGCTTGCATTATGGTGCTTGGCAGAGAGAGTGTTCGCTCTCTCTTAGGGAAAGGGTTACAGGAGATTTGATGAAGGCACTTGAGATGATGAAAGTCATGGTGGGAACTGATTTAGAATTTCTGGTGCAGGAAGAAAAAAAAAGCCCCCCCATGTCTCTCAGTCCATCGCATTTCTTCTCCATCAAAAGTGCTACTATACTTCTTTGAAGTGCTGGTATGACTCATCGTTGCTAATAAGGTATAGAATAAGATAATGAAAAAAGTATACTTTACATGGCACATGTACAGAAAGATATTATACTGTGGGAAGCGGGTAAACACTGTAGCATCTTTGTAAGTTATAGTCTGAGACAAATACTAACTGGTTGCAAAGGCTTTGCAACTCAGTGTCTTTCCCTGAACCCATGTTCCTAAGAGATTGTTAAGCACCAGTTGTCACAGAGTGGTTGAATAAACTTAGGAAAGGAAAGGAAAAAGGAAAGGAAAGGAAAGGAAAGGAAAGGAAAGGAAAGGAAAGGAAAGGAAAGGAAAGGAAAGGAAAGGAAAGGAAAGGAAAGGAAAGGAAAGGAAAGGAAAGGAAAGGAAAGGAAAGGAAAGGAAAGGAAAGGAAAGGAAAGGAAAGGAAAGGAAAGGAAAGGAAAGGAAAGGAAAGGAAAGGAAAGGAAAAAGTTGGCTAAGCAGAAGTGGAGCAAGGGAAGCATGAGAAGAATCAACAATAGAACAGCTTGTGCTCAGCTGGATTAGGGAACACAGTAAACACAACATAAACAGTAGCAAACAGGGGATCAAAAGTTTAGTCAGAAGAGATCTTGTGGCTCTATTGTCATAACAGTGACATGGGGAAAGACAAAACCAAATAAGACCATGGGGTGCTGGGGCAGTATGGCAAAAGACAAAGATTTGGTGCCCTGATCTGCAAGTGATTTCTTTGTCTTCCTGCATCTTTTCCCAATTTATTCCTCTGTGTTATGTGTACTTCAAAAAATGTCAGCTGAAGAAGCTTGCTTGCTTTTCTTGCTTGCTTTTCTTGCTTGCTGTTGTTGCATTACTAATTACTGCAGATTTAATTATGGTCATGGTGCTCAAACCTTTCAGGCAGCTGTTTGTTTGTGTTAAATCCAAGGAGTGAGAGCATTAACCAATTCTCCTCATGACTGGGCTGGAGTGGGAGACCTTAATCCTTTCTGTGGGGAAAAAGACTTTTTTTTGGAAGCATGGAGCAGAGCAACAATGATAACCTGAACCTTCTCAGGTTTTCATTCTGGAGACCTGGAAGGCTCAGACACAGGACAGTACATAGCCTAGGTAGGAATCATCTTTGCTCTGGTACAAATCAGGAGCTAGATACTTTTTCTCTAGTATGGTCAAAGTCTGTAGCTAGGATATATATTTATTCATTTGCCCCACATTTATTTTTCTGTTCATTTATATAATCTCCATAAATGTCTTATGTTTCCCTCAAGATTGGCTCTTTTTAGATTTACTTTTCACAACTTCTTCCTGCCAAGGACTCGCTCTATTCCTTTTTATACCCTGTGTTTGAGCTACAAAGACTTACCTGACTCAGCTGCCATGGACAGCTTTTTACTCTATACCAGATCATATGACAGCTTTTAACGGGGTACTATTTTCCAGTTTTCCAATAGGTATTTTTCAAGGCTTAGTTTGATCTTTGAAAAGCACTTTGAGAAATTTGCATAGAGGGTGCTGTGTCTCAGTGGCGGTAGTCACTGTAATGGAGAAATGCCCTTACGGAAGTCAGGAAGCATCCTGGCATCTGTACGCAATGCTGCGCTGGGGCATGTAGACATATTCTGTGGATGTGTGAAGTATGTCTACAACTAAACATATTCCAAATAACATATATGAAGTTTAAATATGTATATGAGGATAGTAATTTGAACATCCTTTGTGTACTCCCATTTCATCATAAGCTTTCATTACGTTCTTAGAGACTACTGAGAAGACAAATCTATTTTTTCTGTCAGCAATTCCTGTACAAAAAAGTGGTTCTGCCTTCATTTTCCTTATTGGCTTGACCAGCTCTTCTACCTCCTTTTCTCATTTGAGATCATCTTTACAGACATTTTTGTACTACTGTTCACAAATCTCTGCACAATATTTGGGTGATCAATAACATTTGAGTTGAAGAGCCTAGCTGGGTACTTGATTCTCAATATATGAAATTAGGCATAGCCTCATAATTTAGATCTGTTCCAGCTGAAACAATTTTGTGCCACAGGTAAATTTTGTCAACTCATTCGTCTGTTTTCTAGATCATTAATAAATATTCATCTGCAACAATGAACCTCTTAGCACCCCACCCTTAATCTTACACTATGTTGAAATTTGAGCATTTAATCTTCATTTAGTCCATGAAAAGGACTCTATCAGTCACTCTGATTACTTAATTTCCTTGATAACCTTCCATCAGGGCTTTTGTGTATCAATCAGTGTCAGAGCATGGTGTATGGTGGGAGAGGAGTGAATGAAACTGTGAGAAGTTTGATGAAGCAAGAAGTTAAAGCCAATTAAACAATTTAGCCACTTATTAACTTCGATGAGTTGGCTTAGAAATTCTTAAATGAGTTAAGCAATAGAGGCAACCTTGTATTTGAAAGAAAATATATGAAAGCCATTTTGACTCTGTGAATGTCACAGAAACGATCTCAGAAAAAGATTAGTTTAATAATATTGCCAGTTTCATGAAGAAAAAAAACATCTTGCAGAATGCAAGCTACTGAGCCTCAGAATCTGTCTTTCACCAGAAAAAGTGGATGATAATGTTTCCAACTAAGAGCAAAATACTTGACTTCAGCCTTGCAGGTTCCAACCTGTCAGGCTTTCAATCAGGATTTACTACCAGAGATCCTCCTCCTTTTGATGAATGGTCCAAGGGAGAAGACAAATATAGCCAAAGCCCAGTCTGGAACTCTTCAATGACAGATCCATGTCAGGGTTTTGGAACAACCTCTTGGTGCCAGTGTGTGCTGCTGCTTCTTAGGAAAGAGTCATGAAATCTGCTAGGCTAAGGTATGTATATGTGAATACAATAAATACAAGGAGAGAACTGTCTCTGGGCTCTGGGAGAATGAAAGCAAGATTAGGGATGTTTGTGCAGGATTGTGGGATAATCTTGATTAGCAGAGCAGAGAATATTTTGCCACATTCGTGCATTGGTCTTTTGTTTATGAGAAAAACTGATGTGGGCTCTATTTGGTGTATAACATCAGTGCATCGCCTACTGAGTGCTTTCCTTGTAAGTAATAAGAGTGAACAAAGATATGAAATGGTTGACTGAAATTAAATGTGAGCTGTCAAACTGATGAGACTGGTTCTGTCAGAAGATGAAACTCTTTTATTTTGGTCTAAATGGCTGTTCAAAATCTCAATATGGTATTGCACAGTGCGTGCATAGAACAAAAAGACTATGCTACCTGCACCCTCCACCTTCACCCCAAAAGCCTGGAAGACTGTCTTCACTTCCCCAACCTATTTGGCCTCTTCATAAGCTCCATTAAGGTTGTCTAGATCACTCCCTTGTTTGTAGAACTATCTTTCTTATGTTGAATACAGCACAATCTTGAAATAAATCTCTTCGTATGGTTTGTGTCTGAAAATACTGCTGCAGGTGTCAGTCACAAAGTACCACATGGAGTTAAAGTCTTCTCTGTACTAGTTTGTCACATACTGTTGGAACTACTTTCTGGTGCAACATTAAAAGTATTCTCCATACTGAATATAAAAATATTTACTGCCTATAGGGTAAATGTAACTAAGACTGGGTAAAAGTTCTTACGGTATGTATAGAAAACCCCTTTTCCATACTTTCTTTAATGCCTGCATGAACAACAGTGTCTGAACTGACACTGAAAATAGGGGCTGGACATGAAATTGGTAGATGTATGTTCTGAAAAGGAGGTCAGTATGTGTATAAGAAACTGAACTGGCAGCCTGGAGTAAAAATGCTAATGCATAAATAAATAAGGGAATTGACTGTTAGAGTAATCAGAAAATATAATGTACTAATTCTTGCTTTGCATAACTAACAGGCAATTAACTTTCATTGACTCGTGATGTGAAAAGTGATCAAGAGACGTAGATCCTTTGCTTTGGTAACAGTCTGTCAGTTGGGAAGAATGTTTTTCTTGATGGTTGATTAGGGGTTAAATGAGCTGAATAAAATTGGTAATTTTTGCTGCTTTTCCCACTTAGTATAACAGCTATTATATGAAGCATTTTTCCTTACATTAGTTGTAACAACTGGCTTTAACTGATTAGCCCTGTTGGAAGAACTGTATTTGATTGACAAAGACGTCATTTTGGCAGTCTCAAGATCTGCAAAAATGGCTGGTGCATATAGAACCTGGATCAAAGTATTTTTTTATTTATTGACTTTGATAGATTTGGGTCTGCTCTTAAGCAAAGTGCTTCTCTTAGGGAAGTACATGCTTGGTCTGATCATGCATCAGCTGAGGTGGTGAAGAAGGGAGCAGCAGCATCTCATACCTCTATGATGTGGTACCTGCTTGTATCTATGGGGAACTCCATTGCACCACAGGAATGTTTTCTCAGCTCCTGCAGACCAAGCAGGCATTGCCTCACAGCAGATCTGTAAAGCTACAGAAAGAGACTTCAGTCATCCACAGTTTTGGAAGAGTAACTGCTCTCCAAATCACCAGGCCCACCAGGAGATGTTGGCCTGCTGTCACTTGCTGAGAGTGGCATCGGTCCATTTGGTGCTCATTGACACTAGATGATGGGGGAAAAAGACAGCTGGGAGAAAAGAGGGCACTTTCTGAGCAGTGGGAATAGGGAAAGTCAACCCTGAAAATATTGACAATGCGCTCGCATAGTAAGGCCTCGTGTAACAACGGCTGTGGTTAAACTGGTGCATATCAGTAATTACCACAGCGTGGTTCCTGAAAGGAATAGGCATATTTCTTTCCAAACTGGGGAAAAAGCAAGGGTAGGAGGGATTGCTGTGGAAAACGGTTACATAAACCAAACATGGCTACAGGTTTAGTTTGGTGGTGGTTTTTTTTTTTTTTGTGTGTGTGTGTGTGTGGGTGTTGAGCTGTTTCTCTTTATAGGCTCAGGAACTTAAAACTGTTTCACAGCACAATATTTTTCAATCATTTTTTGTTTGTGGATTCACTTCCCCCACACCTTCTCCCTCCCCCCCATACAGCTTAAACTCTTATTTAATGAATGGTCTTTACTCTACAAGAGGCTTGGTTTTACGGCCAACTTAGAAGTAGCTCTTGAATGTAAGTTCAAATATACCATCTCTCTCCAAATGACAACTTCAACCATGGCTCTAACATAGTTTGCTTGAAGAGTACTGATGTGTGGGTCACTACTTGGAGTTTTGTCGTGGTATAGAAACTAGCCCATGTTTTGATAGAGAATGATGTTTTTGTAGGCAAATAATCAGGCTCTTGGGAAAACAAGGTAACAGGTAAACAAGTGGATCACACTAGGGAAGGCAGCTTTTCACAGCCCCTCAAAAAGTGCTGTGCTCCTACGCTTGCGATACTTTGAAGTTTATGATTGTGATAAAAATTCCTAGAGTGGAATGTCTTTTCAAAATTTTAGATCAAAAGGGAAACACTAGAACATCAACAGGAAATAAAACATTTTTATTGAATATCTGTGTAATATGTATGTCATTTTAACGACAATTGGAAAACTCTACTGTGGGAAGTCACTACACAAAGTGAAACAAAATATAAACCACCTCATCGAAAATGAAGGTAAAATACGGCTAAAGTTGTCAGCTCGCGGGCCACGAGCGATATGGCAGGATAAAACACCCCAAACATTTCTACAAGATACAGAGAAAACCCACACAGAGAAACACTCAAGCAGGCAGTAAATATACACAAAGGCAACTAGGATCTTTCTACAGCATCAGATTCTAATACTTCACACAGCTTTGTCAGAAAGGTACATGTGGCTTCTTTGAGGATGAAAATGTCATCTTGGTCACATGGCAGGTTCAGTCTCTGAGAATAATCGTACCTTACAAACCAGTTCTACGGTGACGGTCAGTCTGGCAGTGTAGGAAGAGACAGCATTAAGAATACCATAACGCAATGAGTCAGTCCTGGCAGTTTGAACCTGCAGCTATCCTGAAGGAACAACTGAAAGCTGGAGACCATGAAGCTCTTACGCAGGAAAGCTGACTGTCTACTTCTCTTTGGTGGGGTTTGGTCCTTAAGGTTAAGATCTTAAAAGTATTCCAGCTTGATGCTTTGCATGTATGTGCCTGTTTCTATCAGAAAATGTCTCACTTGTGTTTTTTCTGTGTTTCATGTAAAAAAGGAGGAAAATGGGTCTTGCTATTCTCACTTTTGGAGGTGGGGAGACATCCAGACTTTTATTCTCCTCCTACTTTGCTGCTTCTTTTACCCCAAATGTACTGAAAACATTGGTGCTTGACCATCACTTCACCAACCTCTCAGACTGTCACACCCCTCCCAGAAGCAGAGCCTTGAGGGAGGCTGTGGAATTTAGTTTTCAGTACACAGTTCTCTGATTACAATCATCTTTGTTCTTTGTTTTCAGTAATTTCTTTTGGATACAATTGATAAGAACATTAACGGTTAATTTCTCATGCCTCCCTCCAAAAAAGTATAGCATTTCCACATCTCTGGGGTAGTTTGCATTGCTGAAAAGAATGAACTCTTCAAAGCATTATAAATATATTCACAGCTTGGAAAGAAAGATAAGCAAGGGGCCTCAAAGGACGGTACGTGAGATGGAAATGATGCCCTAAATGACTTGATGAGATGGTACAAGCTGAGATGACACGCTGGCTAGCCGTAAGATGACTATCTACAGTAAAGCGGTGAGGGGGAGGGAGGTTGGAAATGTAGAGTATTGCACAGGGCTTGACAAAATGCTGCGTGGTCAACCCATTCCATATAGCATCCTTGTCCCCTGCATAGCTCTCCAGTTCTGAATTGGTCCGTAATAACTAGAACTGCTTGTGCTATGCGGTCCTTCGGCAGTGCAGTAGAAGGGAATGGCAGTATTATTACAATATCACTACGGAATAAATTGATTGCTATCCACTGAGAAAACTACATTTCTAAGCACACACGGCAGTCACAGTGATACACAGAGCAGTCTTTCAAGACTCTTATGGAATGACTAATAGCTTCATAATAGTGCCATTTACTACATAATAACATTGAAAACATTTAAAAACTCCTCCTGAAACGAGCATCTAGTATACAGAAGAGGTTGCTTCAGTTTTCTAGAACTTGTTCTTTGTTTTCACCTTTTTTTTTTTAAAGGACAAATTAAAACTTAAGTATAAATAGTATATAAAAGGTCACTAGCTGTTCTCTTTTGGCTTACTTTGAAGTGCATTTAGAACTATGGCTAAATTTTGTCATCTTCTGATGGGATTACAATACTGTCTGTTTACCATGAAACTATTTTGTATAATAAACTCACACGGCTGTGTCTAAAAAATATTCTGCATTCCTTCTAATCTGAGTATAATAAAATATTTTGTTACAAAGTCTAATGTGCAAACTCATTATAATGTGAAATCGTGGATGGAATTCACAGTATGCAAATTTTGTATAAAGGTGATAACGGAGAGCTACTCTTGTTTTCATGGCAGCAGTTCGCTACTGCTGCATCTCCCCCCCCCTCCCTCCCCCCTCCCTCCCTGCACAACCTCTGCAATGGTCTTACTTTGTATGTTAGATGAAATCGTTGCCTCCTATGGAACTGCTTCCTCAACTTTCAATCTTAAGCCATTTCAGTCTGTTATGTGTTTGTTTTGGAATATATACAAAAAAATAATATCCTGGCTTCTGGCTACGTCTCCTTGAGGTCAGCCACGGAGCTGCTCAGATCATGCTAAGTTGCCTGTGAAAGAAGTCTACCCAATTGGATTTGCCCCTCCAAGATTAACTGTGGACGCGTAGCGTGTTATTAGGATGGTCCAGTTGAAAGCTCAGATTTAAGTTGTCCTTTAAGATGTCAGTGTAACACTACTAGTGCCTTACAAGTTGGAATTTTTTTTCTGGAATGCAGACGATACAATAGTTACCCTATAATATATTATCAGCTCTCCTATATCTCAGTCAATTTACATAATTTAAAATAGAACATCTTATTAAAAACATCTAGATATACACAGATTAGGAAACGCTTACAACATACAAATACACAAACTAGAAATAAATTGTCAGCATACTGGTGTATATATACAACTGTGTGATACAATAAATAATTTCTGTCATGCTCTATCTACACATCATATTGCTTAAAAGAAGAGTAGATCTGGGGGGGCAGTGGTGAAATGAAGCGCCTTTCGAGGGCTCTCTACATTTAAATTTGTGCAAATTAAAATGGGAATTTAAAAGTACAACTGATCTGTGTCAGGAACACATGGCTGGAAATGAAAGGACCCATATTACTGAGGTATTTACAAATACTGGCTAAAGAGCACTATGTGGGCAAATGCAGAAAGGCTTCTTCTTCTTTTCTTCTTCATAATTTAATTTAATTTAATTTACTTCTTGACTGCCAGCATGGCGTCTACCTCCTCCTCGGGCTGTAAGGTGTGCCACTGTGCAATGGGCCGCCGAGGGTTGGCCAACATGTCTGACCAATGCCGCAGCTCCGCTCCGGTGCTGTTGTAGCCCACAAAGACTTTCCCGATGGCATCGTTCTTGCCAATCTTGTCATAGTCCAAAACAGTCACAACAATTTGCACTTTCTACAACGAGATAGAGAAAGATCAGTGAACATGATAGCAAGGGGAAGGTGGGCAGGGATAAGGTAGACAATGACAATGGAGACTCCATGGATGTGAAGGGGGTGTGTGACAGCCAGAGCAGGTTCCCCCAGTGAGAAGCAAAGTCAAACTTTTGTCTTTGCTTCTTGTGACCCTTCCAAATAAAATTAAGTTCACAATCTCCCTGCTAATTTGAATTTGACCCTTTTCATCAAAGAGCTTCATATGGGAACCGAGGTTGATTTTTTTTTTTTTGTTTCTTTTAACAGATTAACAACCTATGGATTATTTTTTTGTTGTTACTGAAGAATCAGACCGCTACAAGTCTGAGGGCTAGAAGTGAGATCTCAAGGTAAGCTAAGTCAAAAGTAGTGCAATTTAACACATTATTATTGTTTAAGTAAATAAGTCAAAATGAGGTAGAATTCAGAAACGGCTCTACCCCACGTTAATGTTTGCAATGTCGTACTCTATTCTGTTAATTGCTTTTCTGCTTCTAAACAACTCTTACCCATCCATCCAGCATGCTAATCAGTTATTTTCAGATAAATTCAGAAGATAGCCCTTACAGTTGCTATATACATATACGCATGTGGACTCATCTGTGTGTGTGTATGTGTGCGTGCACACATCTAAGTATGCATATACCGTGTGTATTATATAAATTCATAGAGGAGTCAAGAAAACCAGCTGCATACTCAGGGGAGCTGGAAAGAAGTATAAAACCCACTGTCTCGGGGCTCTGACACACTGGTGCTGCCTGCGACTGAGCTGGTGTTGGCGTGCCACTTCTGCTGTAGGAATGGTGACCTCTGGCAAACAGGGTTAAATTATTCCCACAAAATGTGCGTGAGCCCATCTGTCACAGCTCATAGACAAGTTTCCATTCGCTTAGACTGCGGCACACTGGGAGGTGATGTTCAAGCCAGGCATTTGCGTATGCATTTGCGTGCACATGCCCGCGTTCCTCTCCATCAGGTCATTAATATTTGTCGACAGAGCACAAACAGCTATTCCTTCAGTGGAGTGGTGCTCTTCCCCAACAGCACCTCAAACATTAACAGCCTTGGGCTGATTTTACTAAACTGTAAATGCTTCTCCTTAGGGAGCTTTATTTTTAAAGATGCGCATACAGTTCTTTTCCCCGATTCCTTTTTATCCCATGGTAAATATACACAGCCCCTTATTCCGGTGCGAGTTTCCAGAATTGGAGGAAGAAATGCCCTGAAACACATTTCTTCCAGAAAAATCTTTTGTTCTCAAGCAGCAGGGTTTTAAGTTTAAGGCTTTAAATATACACACAATCTGGATTTGTTACTAGAATGATTAATTTCAGTGCTTGTAATAGGATTATCTTTTAAAAGTAACTGACGCTTTTAAGCATATCTGCAAGACCAGACTCATGAGATCTATTTTATAGACCCCATTCCCTTACAAGATTGTACAATTCACTGAGCCAGAGAAAGAGATGATTCCAACAGGCACTAAAGTATTTATATAGTTGCTGATGACAAAAGTGTACATCAAACTCAAGACTCTCTCCCCAGAGCTCTCATGATAAAAGGCAATATCCTGAAGCAAGTAGTTCTAGATGCCAAAATGATGTTTCGGTGTTGCTGTTTGCAATATACTCACTTTTAATGTTGATGGTACTTCCCCAAATGAACATTTATGTTTTAGATGCACGGTACAATCACAGATATAAAAAAGTAAGCATGAGACTATTATTTTACGGTACCAAAAAAAAGTTGCCTGCTATACCTAGAAGCTTGGGGCCTAGTTACTATTGGATTTTCTCTTCGTGTTAATCATAAGACAACAATGAGCACTGTAAACAAAAGACCCTTTTCCTTGCTCTATAAAGATGTAAGAACAGCTAGCTCAGATGATTAACTCTGAGATGATTTTCACCTCATGGTCTCTGGCTTAAACCTACAGAGAAACGTGAGTATCTCTTTGCCTTTGTACCATATACTAAAGGAACAGCTGCACTGCAAAACCCAACAGTTGCTAGTAGAAAGCACCACCTCTCTTAATAAACACTCGGATTAGCAAGTTTCCTCATTGTCATTAGGCATTCTTTGGACTGAAAGGGCCTGGAGACATTGCTACCTAAGGCAGCAATCCGGCTTGAAAACAGCAAAACACATGCTTGATCTGCCTGTAGCAACAGGATTTGACTTCCTAGTGGTGTTCTCCCATTACCTTTCACGACATCACTTTCTTCCCCTAAGAGCTAGAATCCATATTCACTATTAAATTGTGGAAGATGTTAATGTTTGGCCCATTTTAAATTACACAGGTGTGCTGCTATTGAGCTGCTTACCCTCCATGATCTCCCTTGTCTTCACGCTCTAACCATCATGAAACTTGTATAACCGTTATTTTTTGACTGTGAAAGTTTGCTTAATGACTTTTACATGAATTACCCCAAAGTCACAGCGATTCTTACCATAGTAAGTCTAAATAACATCTAAAATGTGTTTTGCTAATGATGAAATCACTTCAGTAGCCATAATGAAATCACCTCTAAATATAGTCTTTCATAACTAACTGCAAACTACGTTGGCATATGACCAAATCCATAATTACAGATTTTAAATTGAGGCTATATACTGGAGTAAATAGCTATAAAGTCATTCTAATAAACTTATCAAAAAAAGCACAAAATATTAAACTGCTAAACCACAATACTTTTGAAACGGCCTATTATCCACCTTATAAAACCAACTAAGGATTAGAAGGCAAAATGGCCAGAATGCACCTAACCATGCCAAAGCTCAGATGTCGTAACTTGGAGGTGCCCATTCCAGTTCCCCAGTCCTGTCCCTATTTGGAAATCAAGACATTTGTTGCCTAAATTGCCAGAGAGGCTCAATTTGACTGATCTTTTTTTGCCCCTGGGTCTTTGATGCTTGTTATGAGGTTTTTTTTTACAAGCGCACAGACCAGCTTTCATTAATATCAATGGGAATTAGGTCCCAATGGATATCCCACTTTTTGATTCCTAGAGTCCTCAGACACATGTACATGCTGCAGGGCATGAAGAAACTCCTAAACGGGGTAGTCATGCATTCAAGTCACTATTCCCAGTGCCGCACCTTGTCTAGTTTTATTATCTCTGTCGGTACCAAGTCAATAAAGACGAAGCACACAGCTTTAGTTGAAATTGTAGGCTTTGGCTCCTGGGCTTCTCTCCAGTACAGTTGCTATCAAAATCCAAGACACAGAATCTCAAACCCCACAGCACGCTCTCATCTAATCAAGAGGTGTCTGTGTGTCCCTATTGCCTGGGCGTTTTCCCTGGCAAAGTCTTCTGGCTCCAAATTTGGCCCAAGCTATATAAACCCTAAAAGCAGCAAGGTACCTGACTCCTACCTAAACCTCTCTTACAAGCCACAAAAGGATGTACGCCCAGACTGTTTTAAATATGGTCAAACTGGGAGGCCCCTAAAAGTACACTTTCCACACTCAGCTCCACCCAGAAAAGCTATCGTTTTGCTTAACATCTCCACAGTCCCCAGGTTGGCTGGGAAGCTAACATGCAGTTCTTTTCTCTTCTGAGGATATTTAAACCAATACATCTTGCCCTGCTGATGAATGCTCTAACAAGTGAGCAAAAGAACAAAATGGTTTAACACCAATGGTAAAGGCTTAACAGAAATGGAGGAGGTCTGTACCAACCCATCTTTATGTGGTTTATGTTACCTAGATGAGACCAGAGACCAAAGCCTCTCCCTTTCCAAGCAAACCACTCAACTAATAGGTGATCTTATGCTCTGTGGCCAATCATATACCTATTATTTATGCAGAAACGATGTTGCACTCCCCACACAAGCCATAGGCATAGGTGACAAGAGTACTTGCTTAAGACATTGAAGATACAGGTTCAAATTCACTTAGGGAGGGGAGTGAATTGGATGTGGGTTTCCCACATGCTTCCTGAGATGGTTAAAAAGACCTTCTCTCGTGAGAAAAGGTTAGTTGACATCAGAAGACGTTAAATTTCACTCTCATGAGTCAAAGACAATTTGCCTCCCAGTAGCCCAGAGGTAGGTAACTGAGTCCCTGAAAAAAATGACATGATGCCTCATCCTGGTATTTTCCAGTGCTAATGCAGGTGACTTCCAGCTCACTGTGCTGACTTCTGGGGCCCCTAATTTTAGGCACTGAACTCTCCAGGAGTAGCACCTGGACAACTGCTGGAGCTCCCCTGAGGTGCCAAGAAAACAGGCACTGCACTACTGACCCCTGGGATTCTCAAATGTCTTTTTCCAAGGAGCATAGGAATCACCAAAAAAGTTTTCATGGTGTGGTGAATAACTGAAAAAAACCTGACTGAATTACGTGTTTTACTTAAGAGGGAAGCTGCAGTACTTTCAACAAACAGGACCAATAAATGCACAGGGAACACAAATGTGACTGATGATGCCAATTTATTATTTCAAATAATTTGGGGAAAATTGCTGTATGTGCCTTTTCTTTTATCCCAATACTTTTTTTGCTGGCACATTCCTTCGCTATCTCCCTGTGGATTTTTTTTTTTTTTTCAGAATCCATTTGTGTTAACAGAAAATGTCAGTTATCCATTTCTCACTGATGAATCAAAGCTTCATAAGTACTGTGCATTTTATCATTTCCCTCTTGAAGCAGTCACACTCATCTAATGTAGCACAAGGCTGGCACCTAGGTGCTAATGAAGGCATGCACACGTGATAATTAACAAGATTCCTGTTAAATATTTATAAGGGCTGAGAAATGGAATGCAGAGGGAAGACAAAACACTGTTTGACATTACCTGAATTTGCTCGAATGGTACTTCAAAGCTGAAAGACTCGTTGTAGTAGGGATTCAGAGTGTTCTTTTTAATTGTAGTCTTTTTCTTCTTCAGCCTCTTACCATTCTGCATCAGATGGATCTTCACATAGGGATCTAAGTAATCAAGAGAAGAAGTAGAGCTAAGAAGGGTTGTTCAGTGTGTTGCCTACAGATTTTAATCCCACAAATTTAAGACTCAATTAAAAAAAAGAAAAACCTTTAGCAACAAACAGCTTGTGTTTAAACAAAGTCCTAATTTCCACTATAGAAAAACTCCGGTATGATTGCAAAGTGTTCCTGATGGAAAAAGGTACAAAACATTTATTGCATTATCTCCTTAACACTGTGAGGGACGGGATGATTGCAAAGTGTTCCTGATGGAAAAAGGTACAAAACATTTATTGCATTATCTCCTTAACACTGTGAGGGACGGGTAAATTCCTGCCTAACTTTGTTCCGTAGCTCATTAACCATCCTGGAAATGATGACTTTAACATTTATTTACTGCCGACACTTCTTGGCAACGGGGCTGTGGGTGGTTTTCCCAAGAGCTGTGAGCACTGCCGAATGCACGCATGGCAGGCACAGGGCTAGGGTGGCTGGCTGCTCTGTGACTGCCTGGCAGCTCTTCCCATTGCTCCGTGGGCGGGAGCTGCACTGCAGTTTTCCCGTCCTCTGACCGCCCCGGTGGGCTGTGACTCCGTGGGTCTGGCGCACGGACAGATTGCACGGCAGGAAGGGGCTTTGCCGTTTAAATACCAGTCCTCTACCTTAGTGTTACATGCAGCTAGAGTGGGGTGCAGGCCATAATATCGGTATAAATTATGAATTGTTTTTGCTACTCTCTGTTGAATTCCCATTGTTATTTTGTATGACTGCTGGTGGCTAAGGAACAGAACTGATTTGGCACCTAATCAGGTATTCCTCATGCAAGCAAAACTCTCAGGGATGTTACTGCCATGAGGTGCCACCTCAGTGGTTATACTTTCAACGGAAATTTTACCTGCTTAAAAGAATAGTGCTATCAGTCTTTAATCTGTTACAAGAGCCAGGTTCCCATTTAGAGAATGAACTAGCAGTTCTTCCTTCACGGTGGTGTTAATTAGCAGTACCTTCACCGAGGTCAGTTATTTTTCTGTTTAGGTCTACCATGAAGCACCATTTGAAGCATCTCAAGCTCATCCTTTTCAACAACCTGTATGGTATTGTCACCAGAATTTGGGTAGGTACCTCCCTTGGCTTAGGCAGCTGAAATGGGATGCAGGTCGAGGCAAGCCTTGCCTCTAGTGAGCCTGTAGGAACTATACAAAGCACCAGCCAGCCACAAATGATCTGTGGCATAAATTAGAGCCTGAAGGCGAACTATCAAAGGAAAGGGCTCCTCCTTTCCCTCCTGAGAAAAGGATGGGGCTTCAGAAGAAGAATGACAAATTAAATATTATCACTATGAGCAAACCATGCTTTATGACTCTGCAATGAAATTCATGCTTGGAGTGTCTGAGAAGAGTAATTGCATTCTGCTAAAGTCAAAATATGCTTTACTGTGGAAGACCTGTGAGTTCGGGACAGTTAAGTTACTGGAGTGACTTTATCAGCCTACAGTACCTCTGAAGGGCACATAATTTTGGTAGTGGACTCTTCAAGCCAGCAGACAAGGGTATAATAAGATCTGATGGCTGTGAGAAGGAACTAGACAAATTCTAACTTAAAAATAGGCATGTACCTTAGTAGTAAGACTACAGAAACAGCTGGAGTAGCTCCTTAGTGTTTGTGGTGAACTCTCTGTTACAGAGGGTTAAGATTCCTTCTCTCTCAAAAGACTCAAGTTCAAATAGAAATTAAATCTGGGTAGGTTTATGCTTGAGGCTATACAGGGGATTGCAAGGGTTCCTTTTAGCTGCACAATATATGAATTAAGGAGTATCATGTGAAGAGCAGAAATGCTAGCAAAAAGCCAAGAAATTTCTTTTTGAATACTGAGTTCAACATCACTGCATACAGGGTTTTGAAGGTGGAAAACAGGTAAATCTGGACTCCAAAATAGGTGATACTTGAGAAAAGCTCATCTACCTTATTACTTTTGCTGAGGCTCCATACTGAATGCACAATTGTTTTGACATACAAAATGACAGTTTAGATATAGCTAATATATAGTAAGGAAGTTCAGTAGTCAAGGAGCCAGTGGTAGAGTGTTAAGATATGGAAATGAGATAAGATGCTGTTAAAATATAATTTGAGTAACTAGAGTGAGCTGGGGGGCTAAACAGTGCAGTAATACATTATTATTAAGGGGATTAGAGCTGAAGAATTCTATTAAAATGAATGTAGTTCATATAAGTCAGTCCTTTACTGACCTGTGCTTGTGCACAGACAATAACAGATTTGATCATTATTCATATGCCCATAAGGAACTGTATAGTAATGATTTATATAGCAATGCAGATACATTCCTATCTTGATAGACATTCCATATTTTGGAGAAAAATATTTTTAACCTAGAATTCAAGTGTATGTGAATGCTCAGGGTCTACGTGTACATTCACTTTAAGTGATTTGCTTCTATTGACTTTCTAGATTTTCTATCTTCATGCTGGTATTAGAGCAAAATGTGACCCCAGATAACTCCTGGCCATGGGTCAAGGCCCAGAAGCTAGGTTTCTGTGCTTTCTTTTTCATGTCCTGATCAGCTTCTTATGTTTGTCTGCCTGGGAATTTGAGTTAGGCTCAGTCAAATGCCAGGGTTTTAGTCGGAAAGATCCCAGTGGTACCAGATTACCGTAGTAGTGCAGAACTGTCAGTGGTAGAGGTCCCAAATGGAGCACAGAAGAGGACATATCATATGATACAATATCCTAATTTTTTTCATCCAAGGGTAAAACGGTCATGCCAAACCAAATACAAATTGAATATCACCTAACTGAAATCAAGTTCCTTCTTTTCTAGTGTCAGAGGAAAGTATTGAATAAGTTTACTCATCACAAAACTACTGCAAATCAGAACGGGGTGTCCAGCTCAAGTAAGTGGATGGGCCATTAGAAATTTTAAGTGAGTTTCTCCTTATTGGATTGTACATCCACTTTCTGTTTCTTGAAGTATTCTGGTCCTACCTAGTTCTCTCCTCTCTTCATTCTTCTGTGTCTCACATATGACCCTCTCCACCACTGCAGTATCTTCAGTTACACTCTCCCATATCCCATGACATTATCCCTAACTCCCTCAACTTGCCAGAAATCGATTTGCTTGTGATCTACACAGAAAACCTGTTACCTAAGCACAGACTTTCTTGCGACTTCATGAATAAATCTCTGAAAAAGACAGATCCTGTTTCACCAAATAACAGAAACTGAACTGCTTGGAGTCAGTTATTAGAAGAAGGGAGGATAATCAAAAGAAAGCAGAATCTCTGGGAAGTGCCAGTCTCCCGTGATTTTTCCGAGATAAGGTTTAGTGCTAATGGAAACATCTCTTCTCTCTACTTGCAACATAACCTCAGTGCTGGCACCATTGCTCATGCTGAGTAATACTTTAATATGTAAATACTCTCACTGCGTAAGTGAGACTAGTAAGGATGACAGAACTGATATTCCAGCCCAGCAATGATAAATTGTCTGTTAAGTGCGTAGCCTGGGTATAAAAGGCAGAATACTTTTGACCAAGTAGAAGTGTCTACATCTGACGCCAATGAAAATAAATAAGCACTTCTCTTTATGTACTCTGGATAGTTATCTCATTCCAGAGTAAATATCTGTCTTTGGTCAAATAAATTGTGCCCCAAAATATTTCTTTCTCTCCACCGATACAAGACAGCCTATTTGCTTTCATGTAAACAGTTACACTGAAGAAATTTCAAGTAGAAGAGGTGAACATCACTCTTTTTCCCCTCCAGTTTTACTCCTTTCAAGTAAACAGGGATCTAGATCCACATTACATCCACAGGTATCTGTGGATGGACCTTGCCCATCTATCTGGAGGAAGGGATGTTGCATCCAGAGCCCTGTGGATGTCTCTCTGCCAAAGGGGACAGAATGGCTGTGTCCCCCTTTGCTTAACCATTCACGTTAAGCAATGTATGGGGTTAAATAAAATTCTCCTATTTAATCCCTCATTAACGGTCTAGCCATGAATGCTAAAAAGATGTGAAATTCATAACTATATTGTGCATTGTAGATTTTACAACACCTCAAGGGAGGCTGGCTGAACAGCTTTAAAAGCACTGGGGGACTAGCTGACACTTTTTGTTTTCCTGTTGCAGTAAGATGCCAATACATTATTTAAAGAATAACTGAAATGCTATGTAATAACAGACAAAGACTTCTGGAGTCCTTTGGAATGTGAGGCATATATATATGATAAGAAGCTTCTTAAAATAATGACTAGTTCATCATCATCATGTTGTAGAAAAGATGCACTTCATTATTAGAGGTTTTAAAAAAGCAAATTTACAGCTGAAAGAAAATACAACTCAAAAGAAAAAAATCGTGGCTAATGACAATAGCTGAGGAAAAAGTGGAACTTGAGAATGACTGCTTGTCAGCGGATTTTAAGATGAAAAATTTGTTATAGGGATCAGTAGTTAATGAAAAATCATTTCCCACCTAGGTAGGAGAGAATTCAGCACACAAGTTTGCAACTGTATGGATCTTCAGCAGAAAAGTGTCAAGACACAGTACTCAGCTTGGAATGGTTTTACTACAATGGTTTATTCTGAACGCAAACATACGGATGGTGCTGATCTTTGATAAGTATTTGTAAGGCTTCTGTAATCTAATCAAAGTATGAAAAGCAAGTGCTTAGAAAGTTGCCAAATTTGAAAAATGCTGCAGGGATAACACCGGACTTGATTGGGTGTGCAATTACAGTCCCGACCCTGCGTATGGGGCGAGCCTAACGGTTTAAAGAAAAAAATCCCACACAGCTCTGTGCGGTGGGATCAGAGAAAACCCTCTACAAGCCTCGAGTAAGCCTAACATGATTAATAGGAAAAAGATTGAGCCAGAACAAACTAGTCATAGATACAGCTGAATAAAGTTTCATATTACAAAACACTGTAATAAGATGTTCTGAACTCAAATGTAGAAACCAAGACGAAATACGGTGCCAGAATTCCCTCCAGCTGTATTTTTGTCTTTAAAATGTTCGGGATAACTGGGTGCTAATTAGCACATTTTTTTCACCATCAGAAGAAAATGTATGCCAAACCCGTGCCAAAGCACACATCACTGACATTTAGAGCAAAGGTGTCAGCAGACAGTAGAGTTTCCATTCCAGGAAGCAGAACGAATTCCTGAAGAGCTTGGCAATTGATCCAGTAACTGAAGAAAATCAGGTTTGGAAATGCAGCCTTATAAATGGCTCTGAAAACACGGCTAGGACAGAGGTGACTTGCAGGGTGGATCGTTAGTTCCATGCTAAAGAGCCATAATCACTCTCATCCTGCAACAGCGCAGCGGGGTGGAAAGCCGAGGAAAGGCCAAGCCAGAGCCTTAGACCAGAGCTGGATTCAATATTGCACCCTTAACCTGTTCCTGTTCAGTGCAAACACCCTTCAGACAAAGCTTTTTTGGCTTTCAAGAGTGGCAGTGGGAAGAACAGCAATTTTATACACCGCACAACTTTATTTTCTATAGAGACTGCGCTAGGGCTGAAGGCTGACGGCGTCAGCAATACCTCCTGTGCTATGGAAAGCAGCAGGGCTCTGAGAGCAGAGCAAAACAGGATGAACTTTCCTGGGAGTTCCCAGAGATTTGCTGATTTTTCCCAGGGATCATGAGACATGCTCCCTCCGTGGGCATATAAACGCTTCTGTCCCGGGAGAGGAATGATTCACATGATGCCTGTGGCGTCCGGGCCATGGATAATTTGCCCTGACTTTTTTCCTTCTGTTTATTCATGTATGGATGAGAGGGGATAATTAAAGTCTCTGAAATAATGAGTTTAGAGTGATATTGTGCCTGGATTGTCTAAACTAGTATTTTTCAGATGAATGGAAAGCTTCGAATGGTAAGGAAAGCCAGAGGGGGAAAATGTGTTATCTGGGGAAGAAACAATATAAGGTACAATTACTAAGAAGGAGTACAAGTGCTGTGGTACATTCTAGATTGCATAAAAGTAATAGTTTATATTCATTGACACAAGCTGTTGGGCCTTCTACCTTCCTCCACAAATGAGCAAATTAAAGTTGGAATGTTATTTTTAAGGAGCAGCTGATGTCTCAAGGGAAATATTGGAAAACATTCTCATTAGAAACAATTCTCTTGGCATAAAATATGGGGTCTGTGGGTTTTTTCTTGTCACATTTCCTTGAAAACAGGATTGTTGATTTTTTTTTTCCCCCTAAGTTTATTTGCTACATAATGTCCAGTCCTCAGCTAATGTTCATATTTAGCTACTTGGGACCTCGTCATAGTTTCCATAACCCCACTGGGCTGTAGATTACTTGATGTTATGGGCCAAATCTTTAGCTGTAGCCTGTACTTGATCAACCACAAGGGAGGTGGGTAGCAAAAGTATTTGCTGTAGATTCCTGCATAGCATCTATGCCAGTCCCGACCCCAGCAAAACATTTTTTAAGATCACTTTAATAAGTGGGCTGAGGATTGAGCGGTGTGCCTGGGAGATTCTCCCAACACCACCCAGTAGTGTACTGGCCATGAATGGAGTTGAGAAATTGGAAGCAGCCCAGGTAGGCTGCCAGAGTGGCCCTGATAGCTGCAAACAGTTTGGTTAAAAAGACTCATATTACACTTGCTAACGTCTACCTGAGCTCCACGGGTGGACTGCTCCAGATGCAGCGCATGCACACACACAGAGTACACTGCCCATCAAGCCCTCTCATATGTCATAGTGTACCAAGTTGGATGACTTCAGATTACATATTTCCATCAGCATCTTTAAAAGAAGACGCTGTAAGACTGGGTAATTTATAAATGAAAGTATTTGTAATTTCATGTTCAGTAACTTTAGACAGATTCTCACAGGAATAATGGAGTCCAATAATCCATTTATAGTGGGGAAAAAGGGGTTGGTATTTATAAGAACTAACGACAGCCAGCCTACAACAAAAAAAGTTAAACAGAGAGTGTAGCAAAGCAGTCTCAAAATAACAACTCTTCAGTGTTGTGCAGGTAGATGAACATCAAGTTCCTATTGAAATGCTGAATTGGGAGAACCAGGGAGCCTTGGGAAGAAGGAGGTGCTGTAGAACAGACAGCGAGCCAACAATTCCCTCACCCGAGAATCCCAAACTGAGGTTGCCGAACACGTAGAGCTGACAGTGGAAACAGAAGTGTTCACAGTGGCCTAGGGGCTATTCAGCCAGCACTTGAATCTGCAATTCCACCCACAGTGCTTCCAACTAGAACATAACAAAAAGTGTTACAGCGCCAGATGGGGAAAGTAGCAGAAAACTAAAAAAAAAAAAAAAAAAAAAGAGGCCGCCAAAACTCTTATTTAAAACCAGCGCAAATTAGTGCTTATGAGCGTATGATTAAGATTACTGCCAGAGCAAGGGCAGCCGATCTGTCTCTCTTGCATCCAAGCAGTTCATTTCAGCATAGTTACACACAGGCAAAACAAATAATTTTATAAAGCGCAGCAAATGTGGGTTGAACCAACAGGAAAATGCACCTTGAGTTTTGGCTGAGGGTAAACACAGAATACTCTTGTGGAAAAGCAAAGCAACTCAACCAAGCACTTTGTAAATGTGATTACATGGAAACTACGAGCATCAAAGCAGTAAATCTTGCTCCCCTGTATTTGCACCAAAAGGGGAGGAACTGACTGCTCATGAAGCTTGAATGTAGTTAGGAGGAGGAAAGACAGCACGGCATTTTAAAACTTTAACATACTGGAGAAGGGCACCTGCAATCTTAGGTGACAAAGAAATTAAAAAGCATATTGTAATATGTCATGTTGGTATACAAATAGAAAGAATAAAATAGCAACTAAGATGAGGGAGGCGTCAACATCAAATGGTGGAAAGGTACTAACTGGGGCTGCTGATAGATGCAGGCTCTCCAGTACAGGAATTCAGACAGAAACCAAAGCAAACTAGCAATACTTCAGGCAGCAAATTCTGGCAGACTGCTGAGTTTGAATTTATGTAATGCCTTTTGATGATACAGAGAAAAAATTAATTAAATTTATATTTATTATATTGGTGGCACTGAAAATACCAGAACATAATATAGAGAGGCTTAGAGAGATTCAAAATACTGTCCTCAAGTGAACTGGGGAGGAAGGGAGGGGGGAATACATTGACTGAGGAATAATGACAGGCAGAAGAGTGGAGAGAGAAGCAGAAGCACGTAATATTGAAAAGCCTAAACAACCCAAGGTTAAAGAGCAGACCATGTGGGTTTTAGCAGAAAACAACAGGAGCTGGGTACATAATGATGCATCGCACTGGACTGTTACTGAGTACCTTGAAGTCCTCCAGATCTGAGCGGGCTATCTAACAAGGCCATGCGGAGAGGGGTATCAGCATTTGGGGAGAGGGGCAGAACTGCCCTACCTCACCCTGAGGCACGTGCTGCAGAGTAGAGGCCACAATTCAAAAATGAGGCTGAAAAAGCGAGCACATGAGGAGCATCAGGTGGCAAAGGCTGGGGTCTGGAAGGGCCAGACACCTGGGTGGAGAGCTGCCTCAAGGCACCTGGAAAGCGTGATGGAGGGGAATTCCACTTCACCTTTTTGAGTCTCCACTGTCTTGCCGCAGCTCTGCCAGCTTAGGGTGTTTTGGGTTTATCTATTTTGTTTTACAAAATAAAGCAATTAAACACTGGCTTTTTTCCCTCCACCCCTCTTTTGCTGATAGCCAAGAGGTTAAACTGCTAATTGCTGGTTTAGGAAATGTTCTTCAGACCTCTCTGTTGGCTGAAGGGATCTGAAGCTATATTTCCCACCTCTCAAGAGAGTGAGACAAGGTTATAAGATATGAGAAACAGGTTCTCAGTCTGCTCTGCTGAGAAGAACGCTGTATTTTTTGTGTTCCTTTCAATTACTCAGTAGAGCGAAGGCTAGTGCCAGGTCTCCGTTCTTTGATTGCCCTCGCCCACCTTGCCTGTGTGATCATCATCTTTGGGCCTCTCCTCCTGTGGATATCTACTGCATGTAGCTATTTGCCTACATCCTGGATGATGGTGAAAGGGCACCTACTTTAGGAATCCCAGTAGGTGATGCTGCTGGGTGGTGGTATGACTACCAAGATTTCAGGGGACTTGACTGAAAGAAACCCACGGGGATTTACGAATTTTGGTTAGCCAAGAATTTCTATTTGCATGGTGATGTTTCTCTGCGCTTCCAGGCTTAAATAGCTTGAATGACTGTCCCAAGGAAAATTACTGTGCCACACAGAGACAAGGGCAAGGACAGACACCCAAAAATAACTGGAAGAAAGCAAAAAGAAGGGATTTCTTTCATGTAGTGAAAGGCTGTGCTTATAGAAAGTACTGACTGAAATGAAGTAATGCCAGTCAGAAAGAAGTATAGATGATACCTATTCAAAAAGAATATTTTGCCATGGCCAAGCACTGAGACACCTGTACTTAGGACAAGCGTTACGGTGACTGCGGTGCGGTAGGGAGCAACCTTCCATGTCAATTTTCTTTCTCTGAAAACTGTTTGCACATATTTTTCCCTTCATAAACTGCTGACTAATAACAAACATCTTCCTCTTTTGGTTACTCCCCTCCCTGCCAAAAACCCACCCATCACAAAAATTCGAAAACCCAAACCTGGCAGCTGTGAGGCAAAACAAGTCCGAATCTCAAACTGCACTGAGGACAGATAGGAGTTCCAGTATTACTGGGTAATAAAGAAAACCACATCAGAGTGAGTGGCAGTATTCATTCAAAGGAATTACTCAACCCTGAAACACAGAGAAATCTATTAAAAACAAAAACTGGCTTAACTAGTGTATTAGCAATTTACTGTAGCAAGAACATACATTTTGTGCTACAGATTCTTCACGTCAACATCACCACAGTAAGGTTTTATAAGCTTGATGGCACATCAGCATGGTACTACTGTGTTGTGATTATCTTTACATGGAAAAAAGCTAATATACCCTGCTTAAGAGTAATCTGCATCCTCTCCCACAGAGGGTTAGAAGCAACACACTCAAAAGAAGACAAAGGCAGTGATAAAGGCTGCCTCACATCAAAAACTATCCATCAAAAACTATCACATTGTTTACACACGAGAGTTTTTTTCAAATGCAGCAAACCCAGTTATGACTGTCTATTCCATACCCTCACAGTCCAAAATAATGTTAAGTGAGTTGGGAGGAGAAGCAGAGGATAGCAAAAACAGAAAAGCAAAGTAGCAGGATGTTTTATCTGCATATGATAGAAAGGGTAGGAAACACCCAATTACCTTAGCTCATATAAATAAGTCACCAGAAAAATGCAAACCAATGTATGGCAAAACAATTCTGATGTTTTTAATAAAAACCTATTGCTTCTACTTTATAAACGGCTTTTCTCTTTCAGGTAAGCTTTTAGTCTTAGACAACGTGAGAGAGATGTTTTTTGATTCAGATGATTAAACTAGAAACAGCACTGAGAGCTAATACTGCAGGAATGCTGCAGTACAGAAGGAGTAAAAAAAATAGCCTTACAACAGTGACTACTGAATTCTTCACAGCTGAGAAACCAAACCTATTTATGCTTTATCAAGGTTGATATTTATTTTAGGAGCATATCAAGACTTTCAAACTACATTCCATTCATCAGTGGCTGCATATGAAGGGAGTCCATCAGCATCTGTTTTTCAGTGTCAATTTGAAGTAACACTCATAGTACTTTTTCTACCTGAGAAGTTTATATTTATATAATTATCAGTTCTCATTCTGTTTTCATTATTTTTCCGTTAGATTTGAGCCTTAAGGAAAATAATGTAAATAGAAGGAGGGAGTTACATGATTGCAGTCTTGCTTTTAGCCCACCAAACATGCATTCAGAATTACTTGGAGAAAATACTTAACAGCTTGCTTTCTCCCCCTCTCTCCTGCTTCCCAAGGCATCCGCTGTCTGTTAAGCAGGATTTTGGAAAGTATTCTGGATATTCATATAGGCTCTTTGTGGCACCTAATTTTAATGTGATTCAGAAGATCAAAATCTTTACTGCCTCAAAACATACATCACCAGCCCCATACATGAAACCTAAAGCAGTCCATGACACAGTTGTTTATTTGTGCCTATTTAGACACAGAGGCCACACGAAACCTTTCCCTACTCCCTGCTTGGAGCAAAGGCTAAGGACAAGCGCAGTTGATGTGCTTCTGGTGGTGAGGAGAAGATTCCTGGAATACTACAAGGCAAGAACTGCAGCTGCTCAGGGAGTGGAAGGGGCCATTCCAGATGGTGTTTCCCAATATTGTTGGGAAGACCAGCCTTGTTTTGGATTAAATTTAACCGCAGTAAGGAAAAGAAGATCAGAAGCAGATTTTCTTGGGATGGGCAACATTTTCATCTCAATCTCAGCATGAGAAGTTACAACATAGGCTAAATTTATCAGCATTTTCAACTGAGTTCAGCTAAGTTATATCTGTTCTTCAAAAATGACAGCTGAGTGAAAACCTGTTTTGCAGCATCACAAAAAAATAGTTTTGAAAAGCCTGAAGGTCAGATTTTTAACTCAGGTACTGGCAGAGGAAGGGCTGAGAGGCTGCATGGCAGAGGGAGGGCTGGGAGGCTGCATGCCTGCTCACATTCCTGTCAATTCCACATAATGAGAAGCAGTCACCTGAAACTCAGGGCAAATTTTTACTTAGACAAGAATAACATCTAGATTATGCCCACTGAAGAGTTATGGAAGTGCTGAAGTCCTTGGTAGAACAAACAATTTACCTTGTTTGTTTACCCTAGACAAGTTACAAAAAAGAACAAGACCAGGAGGTATTTAAGGGCTAACATTCAAGGCAGACTAAAGAACAAGTATCCAAGGCCAACAGCATCTGCAGTAAGAATGCTCTGCTGCCAAGAACATAAGTCCTGCTATAAGACAAGAGGACAGACAACTTGACAAATGGTGTCATTAGGTGAAAGATGGAGGTATTTCTGATGATACGACCAATAGCTCATGCCCTAATGTACCCAAATTTTTCTTCAAATTGTCCCAGCCATTTAATGGCACAAATGGATATGCGACTGACATGTTCACCACTCACTGTACACCACTTCAGCTTGAAAGGCAGTCAAATGCGATACAACCTATCAGAAATCCAAAAGTGTGTGATAGTTTTCAGCTTGGATACCTGCTACAAATTCATACAGCAGATATCCGATTTGGTACAAAAGTGATGGGGTAATCTGATCTTGTGCTTCACTGACAAACCAGATTGAATCTGGGCAGCTCAGCGTATTTCTGCGTGCTACTCCATTGAAACAAGATCTTGATGTAGTCTAGTCAAGGGATCATGAGCTGTAATAAAATCAAATAACCCAGGAATCCAAAAAGCACATATGAATTTCAGAAACCCTTTGGCTCTTCAGAATTGAAAGTAAGAATATTTGAAAAGACAGGCCTGACTGTGGTTATTAGATGAGGAGGAGGAGGAGGAAGAGGATGACAGAGGAGTGAAACTGATAAGTGTTTTTATTTGGAATCAACAGATTGAAACCATAGTAAAGGCAAGGTGGATGACACCGCTTCCAAGCCAAGGCAGTACTTGTGTATAATAAAGAATATAAATCATTTCAGTGAAACTCAGCTCAAAAAGCAATACTCTTTTCAAGCAATGTTCACCAAATTTAGAATAGATTTTCAAAGGTATTAAGTCATTGGAGTTGTAGATGGGTCCATTTTCAAGGGCACCTAACTCCTGCTAAAAAATCACTGGTAAGAACATGAAGCAATCAATTCCCCTGGAGTCCCAGGCTTCAGCTTTCCTCTGGAAACTCCTATTGAACATTTTTCTGCATTAGTCAAAACCTACGTGACGATAGGCCTCTTTTTTTTTGCCTGTGAACAATGAAAGTCAAGACTGTCACACAACAGCAGTAAGAAATAATTTAAATTCTTTCTGGTTTATGTACATGCCATTAATGGCAATCAGGAAGCAATAACATTAAATTTGCGGATTTCAGAAAGACAAAAAATTCTCCTGTCAGAAATGAAGATCACAAATGTTAAAAAGAATGACCTAAGGAGAACTGAGGTTTTAATTAAAAAAGCGCCAGATCTAGCAAACAATAAACTTGCCTTTCTCATACCCTCAGGAGAGAGAGAAACAGGGGGAGAGAGAGGGAGTACCTCCGGTTAGCTTGCTATTAGCACAAAGGAAAACAATTGCAGGGCTTAGGGAGGATTTAGCTTTAACAAATGCTTATCAGAAAGTCATGTCACTGCACACTATTGTTCTGTATTTGGAATGAAATTTATTTCCAACTCCATATTAACCTTTTAGAGACCCTGCTTGGAGGAGGAATTTAATCCTTTGGATTTTGGTATGTCACCAGCAAAGGCCATTTCTAGATTTGGTGAGTTTGACAGCCTATTACCTGAAGAACACTTTATTAAAAGGAAAAAAAAAAATACAGAAAATCAGGTTACTTCCATAATGGACAACAGATATTTCAGGGCACTGAAAAGCTGAGTGCGTTGAATCACATAGGTAAGAAAAACAAAACAAAAGGGGAAATCCTAAGTTTTTTTCAGTTCCCGTAACATATTATTCCTCTGTGCTATATTTAATCCCCTGATACAGCCACAGCATGCTCTCAAGCCATACACTAGTGTAATAAAAACTTTATTGTGATGGAGTAGGTGTTTTCCAAACTTACTGAAAAATATGTTTTCTAATGTGATCAAGAAAGACCATTCAGCTGGGTAATGGGAAACAATTCGTAGCCTTGCCATAAAGTAAGTCAAAAGCGGTGATTTAGAGAGTAGCGAAAGCAGGAATTTCAGCACATGTGGGGAAGCCCATTTTCTGGTCTTTATTAGTCTTAGTGCAACAACTGTCTTTGTTGGTCTCTGCAGGACTCTTTCCCTGCTGCATTCCAGGAGCTGAGAGGAGCCCTCTGGAAGTCAGACAAAATCTGCTGTTGCTACCATATTAGGAATCAAACCGAGTAGCAAAAGCCCCTGGCTGAGCGGAGATAAATCAACAGGGAACGCGTTTGCCTTCCAGCCAAATGAGTAAAGCAAAGTGATTGAGGAAACAAAATAAATAATAATTAAAAAAAAAATCCTAAGCAGCAGGACTGACTGCTGCTTTATCTGTTTTTACTTTTATCGTGCTTCCTCCTGAAGTGTAGCTCGAAAGTAGATTTGCAGATATGAGAAAACCCTGTTCCTGACATTTCTTTTTTGCTGCAGAGTGAAATAATCCCAAGATACATATCAATGACCAGCTTCAAATGTTTTTAACACATTCTTTTTGGCTGGAAAGGCATCATTATACTGCAGTGGAGCCAGTGTAAATTGCTCTCACTCTATTGATATAAATTTCGGTTTACAGCCAGTCTGGTCCTTCCACCATGACTTCCCCTAATAGTAGATGTAGTCACTCTTTCACTGGTGATCAGCCTTGTAGCCCATAGGAAATCTCACCTGAAGTACAAGCTTTGCTAATGATTCAGCTCTGTGTGGGTGGAGGCAGAACACAGGACTCGCTATTGCACTTCTGTATATGTGCACAGATGTGTTTTTAGCAATCTTTAATAGAGAGGGTCTGTAAGATAACTACTCCATTATGCCACTGGTGAAAGGCTGCAATTCCAGGTAGATGTGATTGAAATCTATAGATTTTGTATCATCTGCTGTGCATGAATGAGGGCCAGATCTGCAAGGCACATCAGTGTGTAGCGTATAAAATGTAGGAAAGTCTTACTCCTATTGCATGGCATTTGGATGTCCAAACTCAGCGTAATGAACAGTCCTGTGAAAGCTCTCCGGCTCTACTCTCAGCTTTGCAGACGCTGTGAAATGGTGGATGCTCACAAGATGCAGGCACTCCAGATGCCATCCCAACAGAGAGGAGACCGCTGAGGTTTGGTGCCTGGACCCACGCACCAGCCCCACACGTATGGCGATGTGCTATATCCCCTCCTGCTCCTCAGCAGCCCTCAGCGTAACCATTCCACCTCCTCTCACATCGCACAAGTACACACCCCACTGCATGTCAGCATGCTTAACAAAATCAAGGTATAGGTAAAGTTTGGGTTTCTATTCTGAAATCCAGATGAGCTTTGTTTTTAGCATCTGTTATTTCACAGAAAGAAAAGAGTCTGGAGAGTAAGAAAAAATAGGGAGATGGATACATTGTTGAGCAACAACAGTATTTCAGCCTTAGTAACCTTGCATGTCACTTGTGATGGTTGTCTGTGGTTGCAATGGGTAGGGAACTGTCATATCCACCCCTATTTCTAACACTCAGCCATTAGGCTCCCGTGGCATCCCTTGTCTCATGCAACCAAAATGAATGGGGTAGTTTCCCCACAGAATTTAATTCAAAGGGTTGTAAAGATAGTGGAAGAAATCATATTTTGCCCATGGAAATATCGCCACCTCTTCTGAGAGGAGAGGTGGTTTGTGGAAGGTGGTAGACTAACAACAAAAAAGAAGATTGTATGTATGTCTCGTATTTGTTCAGGGGAAGAAAATCAGTAGGATTCTGTCAACCAGTGTGTTGTCTCGGTATAAAAATAAGCAATGGCTGAGGGAATGCAGAAATAGGACAGTAGTCGTGGCTTTCTATAGCTTTTGAGACAAGAATAAAGCTGCAGTCTCCTAATTATATAGTGCTTACCCTCTAGCATACTGATTTCACTGTTATCTTTTCTCCTTTCTTGCTAAGGCGTTGTAGTTACATGCTGTTGTTAGCTCCAAGCATCTTGATTTTCTGAAAGCCAGTCTTAACTATTCAAATATCCGCAAACTATATGAACATTAGCAAACAAAACCTGTGTATAATACAGCTGAAGGTGCATCAAGATACTCCTAACCACCCCCAAAATCAAAGGAAGGAAAAACAGAAGTTCGCAGGTCGTGACACCAACCAGTGGTGGAACATCAGACAGATGCTTTCATAGGGTGTCAGACCATTAAGTGCTCATCACCAGTGGGAGCCTGGAAACTGGACTCCACCCTGGGGCCTGGGAGAGCCCTCTGGTTAAAGCTAAATTCAGCCTGATTCACTCTGAAAGGCGATGTGGTGGCACCCAGAGGATGCAACTGGGTAACTCAGCCTACAACCATCTTGCTGCTAAGTTGAGTTCATTTTTCTTTTTTAGCTGGTGTCAACAAGGAGGTTGCATCCTGTTTTCTCACCTATGTCTGTGGCTGATAAGAAAAGCTGGTGTGCTGGGCAGGAATTTACGGGGAGTAGGGGATGGTGGGGTTTGAAGCCCTGTTCCCTTCCATTCCAGGTTACGGGACTTGTATCTACACTATTGATTGAAAAGAGACAAGCAGGGCAGAGTACTTACAGAAGACCCAACTTTGCATTAAGTTCACTAGGTTTTCCCTTGCAAGACAGTTACTACATATTTTGTCTTGGATATGGTTCACCTATAGAGAAGTATCGTTCAATTAAGAGCATCTAACGAGTTAACGCAATGTTTGCAGCAGAAGTTGCAGACTGCAAAGAAAAACAGTGCAAAGGTGTGAAAAATATAGCTTTCATACTGCTACAATTTTCTGTCAATTAACTTTTACTAAATCAGGTAGAATATAAACTCCGAGTCTTACTGGCAGGCATTTGGTATCTTGATTACGGTTTCACAAAATATAGGCTTGAAGTGCCTTTAAAGCTTTAAAGTGAGCTCTGTTATATAAAATTGCCTACAACACGTTATGCACTGTACCGTAGCATTTCAGATTTATTTTTCATAGCATCCCTCTCACTCTAACCATAGCAAATTCCAGACAGGGCTGTAAGCAAAACCCACAGAAGCTTTTCAAAGGCTCTGTATTTTCCTGCTTCTCCTGGACTTATCAGTGCCTTTGTTTCATAAACTTTTGAACTTGCCATAAACACATCTCAGTATGTTAAAGTACTGTCCTTCACCGAACCCCAGACTGTGAAAATACAGTAGATTACAAAAAGATTTGACATTTATTTAAAAAAAATACCCATATACCCCAACTTTATATGTTTTACTTTTTGTAAGTAAAGAGGTGACTTTGGCAACCATTTCTAAAGGATTAAAAAGCCTGCTGTGTCATCTCATATATCTTCGTTCAGTTTCTAATGCAGCCAGAGAGCACAAAGGCTGAGAGAAAACCTTTTATCATTTGCAGTTATCGACTAGGCCAGAATACAGTATTAGGTACCTTAGAAACTTTTAGCTAAAACTTCTTTGCTTTGAAAAATGGCTGATCTCCTAAGGGAAGGAAAGCAAGCAGTCTAACTTCAAAAAGGTTGTTATTATTATCCAGAAACCTAACACATTTTAGGGAAAAACTGTTCCGGGCACTTTAAATAACAACCTATTTTCTACTACTTTGCTACAATAGTCCAGAAGTTTTTGGATGTTCTAAATCACTTCATACACCAGGAAGAAAGTTGGTTTGGGAGAGTTTTAGCTACCTTCAATGATAAGGTCTTTTATTTAAAAAAATATGTATCAGAAGGCAAAGGCAATTTTAAAAATTGTTGCTTCAATGAGAGTGAAAGTTAGTGTTTTGTCCTGAGGCTCTTTATCCAAGATGCAGCTGATCTTAATGTTACAAGTTTGCAGCAAAATGTAGGTGGAATCCTTTTCTCCTGGCAGCCTCTTGCAACTGCCAGTGCATCGTGGTATTCACAGACTAGAAAGTCAGAGATAAAGGCTGACATTAAACACGGGAGTCATGCCCCAAACTCGGTGTCAAGGACTCTGCAAAACAATCATATAAAATTCTATACTTTTATATATAAAATTGTAGCTTTTATAGATATAAAAATGTATTTTTAAAATCTTTCTACTTCCTTATGATTCCTGGGGTTAGGTTTACTTTTGCATCTGTCTTATCCTTCAGTATGGATCAGAATCTGGACCTTATTCTAAGCCATCAGTCTATTTACTGACCAGAGATAACCCACTGAAGAACTCCGGCATTGATATTCAAGACAGTAACCAGCTCCTGTAAGTACTGTATCATTAGAGAAGTGAGACTGCAAAATCAACTGTATGCAAACTTTAAGAATATTCACAGCTGCCAACTCTTGTGATTTTATCACAGTCCCTGAGATACAGAGTGTATTTCTCGAAGCCTTAGTTTCTCGGCATTATGTTATCACGAGAGATTCTCAGCTTGCATTTCAAATAAAAAATAACTTCTCTAACCCTCATGGCTAGAAATATAAGTCTGAAAGCATAGAATCCAAAGCTTCAAATCAGGAATAATTTATTTATTACTACTTAAAATGTATTTATTTTTAAGCCAAGAGCAAAGATTTGGGAACCTGGGTTTGGCAATACCACTATCGTCTTCTACTTACCAACAGCATGCTCTAAAACTGAGCCACCTGTGACCTTTTTTCTTACATTTTCTCTTAGTTCCCATTTCAACCGTTGTCAACATGCAGTGATAAAAGCTTTAAAAGCATCGTCAGGAAGGCCTTTTACTTGTAGTTTTGCCTGACATTTCTCCCAGGAAATTTTCAGAACTGAGTGAAATCAGAATCAGTCAAAATAAAGTCTTCAGAAAATTCTTGTTGGTGTCTTCCTCAGAGCTAGGATGGTGCATCACTTACATACTGAACTGAGTAAACCATCAAAACAGACATGAAAAAACAACCAGAACTGTACTTGTTGACTCTCTAGCCGGTCAGCATGAACTCAACCACACAGGTGTTCTCAGCCTTTTGGTAAATATTCTTCTCACTACTGTAGTCTGTGTTACACTGTTTTTACTCTTGGGAGAAGATTTATCACTAAATTTCCTATAGCTCTCTTCCAGCTTTGAGTGTGATAGAAAGCTCCTTTCTCAATTATTATTTAGGTTTTCTCCTGGGGAGAAAATAAAGCAATTTAGAAGACTAATCAGCCAAAAGTACGGTTTTGAAGTGCTGGACACAAAAAACCCTCCCTGCAGTTTCCACAGCAAAACAGTTGTGCCGCATAATTCTCAGATGGTGCTTGTTTACTTTGCTTTGCTTTTGTCGAAAATAAAACTCTGGGCTATGGCAAGCGTGAAAGAATGGTGGCACGCAAGAGGAACGCGTGCAGGAGAGCAATGACTCAGTGCATGCCTGGTGGCTCCTCAGGCAGCTGGGCTCACACGGTCATGAGGAGAGCAGCACCTGAGTTATGCCCTTCCCCTGAATCACTCGGAAAGAATCTGTCCTTCTCCGCTGCTTAGAAAGGGAGATAAGGGGGAAAAAAGGCTCTGCCCACAGTTTAACTATTATCCTACAGATTCCTGACTAGTCTGGTATCTCTCATCCTGACGTGCAGCGCTCATGGGACCTCTGCATTTTATCACGCTCAATTACAAACTCCAGGTTTCTTGCCCCGGTTTGTTAACATGGATTGAAGATTTGGATCACCTTAATCGCATTTCTCCTGCCTTCTCTTTATGTCCTGACTGTAGAAGGTAACTATCTCATGTCTGTTTACATCATGCTCTATGAAATTGGATCCGTCTCCTAAAGAGACTTTGAGGGAGCAGTAAATATCCAGATCATCATTTTATTGCCTCGATTCATAGCACAGGACATCTGACTTCCATGGATGGTTGCCCATGACTGCAACCTGAAACAAGACATTTCTTTCCAGAAATCAGCGGACGAGCTCCCTTGTTGTTTATTTTTCATTGGATTTTATTTGTACATGTAAAAGGGAAGTGGGAACGCTGACCAGTCAATCTGATCTTTAGCATACATGTGCACTATTTCACCAAAGGATGACTTCATCAAGATCGTATTTTCTGGCCAAGCTAAAGATGATCTTTCAGAAAGATACCAAACCAGATTTACGGACTTCAGGCTGCTCCATTAGCTCATATTCTCTGTCTTTAAGTTGCTTTCACATGAAATCTCTTGGGATCACTCTCTTATTACTTATATTATCAACCATCCTCATTGCTCTGAGGTGCTTTGATAGAATTTAAAGAAATGCAGCAAACTCAAATCCTCTTAATAGCTATGAGTATCTCTGAAACTGATACAGTCTTTTCTTTCTTCATGTATTGATTCTGGAAGTTTTAGCTTATGCGGTAGCATTTGCTAATGACTTGGTTTTCACCATTTCATGTCCAGAATTGAAAATAGCACAGTAACTCAGCTATTGCAGAATACAAAAATTTGATTTAGTAATTGAGAACAATTATATAGTTGAGCTACATTACATAAAGTAACACCTTATAGAAGTATTCACAGCTATTACAAGCTACTCATGTCACTGCGGATTCAGCTTGGTACAATGACAGTACTGAATATATTCAGCTTTGTTTAAAGAAGGTAACAGCTCTCTTTCATCTGCTGATTGCAGTAACTTTTTCAAAATAATAATTAGGAGAAGAGGAAAAGTTCTCTCTACCTTTGTGGTGCTCTGTAGGTCTTCCAAAGGATTAAACAAAAATGTGATTTAAGTCCTGGCAGAATTAATCAAATAAAATTGGAAGACCAGCAACCCATTCATATCCAGGCCAGAGTCAATAAAACCAGTAGATTGGTTTCAAATGTGATGTTTCTTAAAAGGTGCAAGAGGCCAGCTAGCTAGCCTTCGCATCATCATTCCCCCTAGAATTTTTATCATTTAAAGGGGCCATGGAGTTGGGTGCCACAACCTGTTTGGTCTTTTCTTACAAAAAAACAGAGTGAGAGAGCCAGAAAGAAGAGGTAAGGAAGGAGCATTGAACCTAATGGTTAAAAAGTTTACCTGAAAGGTGGGTGAAACAGGTTGAAATTCCTCCTCCAATGAATATTTAGTTATTTATAAGAGTGGAATAATTTGGGTATGGTTACACTCTAGTAGCTAATAACCTAGCGTAGAGAGGACTCCCCTGGGACGGAGGAGATCTGGTTCCCTGCTCCAAATGGAGTTTGAAAATCCTCCTGGCTGTGTTCATTCCCAGGAGTAGAAACCTTGGTACCGTCAAGTTTTGAGGAACTTAAAGTTTTGAGAAACTCAGGAGTCTAAAACTAGCCCTTTTTCTAAACTATTGTCTTGATTTCCTAAACATTTCTGTAAACACTGTTATTTTCCTGTCATTCTGTCCTCAAATGGAAATAAAAATTTTGTTTCCACAGACAGTGTTTGACAGTCCTCCTCTGGCATGATAAAGTAACTCTGTGTTTTGCACAAACAAGGCATACCAGGTTGGATTTACTGGCAATTAAAAATGCTGCATACAAAAACTTAGATAAACTGAGAAATTAGAATTGGCCAAGTCTGTGGCAGACTGCCGAGTTATAGCAGAGCAAGCACATGGGCAGTGCACAAGAGGTGAGTCAGTGGGATTTTTGTTTGACTAACAGCTCTACATGACACACATAAAGTAAAGGCAGGGCACAATTATAGCATTTATGGTCATGGAAACACAATTCCCCAGCTAGTGCTCAATAGACAAAGTCCGCTGATCAGTGAAAATTATGTAGCGTTCCCCCGCAGAAGAAGAATAAGGACCACATTGTGTTACATACTTAGATGCTAGCCAGCACCCTGCTAGGTCCCGATCCCAGGCTCAGTCCCCGTGCCACAAAAACCAATTGTGCTGCCCAAAGCTGCCTTTGAAGCAACCCCAGTGAGAAAACGGTGAGAAACTGATTCTAACAAAGCAAAGACAAGGAGGCACTTCAGACAACATCAGATAATTTAAAACTGCGCACAGCTCCCTGCTAGAATGAATGGGCACATCACCATCATCGTTGGTGAAATTTTATCTGTTCAGATAAGCAGAGAATTAGGCCACTAATGGCCTACCAGACTAAATTATGTAACTACTTATCTGTAAAGGTTACCTTTGTTTCCTTTATAATGGAATTATCTCCACAAAAACAGTTATTTAGCCACTTAGTTATAAAACCATGTAGGAACACCACAATTTCTATCATCAGTTTGTGATTGTCTTTCATTATTATTAATTCCAATAGTGCTATATAGTGATAATGAATCACAACAGGGGCACTGCTTCAGATATTGTAGCACAGTATATCCACCAGACTAGAACAACTACCTGCTGCATTAGAATAATTCTGACATGCTTTATCTTTTTTCCTATAGCATTTCTTGTTCCCTGTTTATTTTCTCTGCCCTCAGCTTCCTAATCTAAGCAAAACCAATGATAATATTTTCCTCTGATAAATGCCCTAGTGACATCTCGATTTATTTTTGAATCAGTCTGTCTCTTCCAATTCAGATCAATAGTGAGGTCCACTAGATGTGTCAAGACGAGCAAGTGAAAAGGCATACTTGTTGAAACTTGAAGTCGACCCTAAACACACCATCCAACATTTAAAATACCAGGAACACTCCTTGAACAAGTGACATGACATACTCGGTTGTTCAAAATAATGGGATTACGTTTTTTTAGACCTGGTCTCACTGCTTTGCATCTTGCTAAATTATTTACATTTGTGCTGAATGAGTATAGAGCCATGTCTTTACAGTCTGGTAGCACTCTACATCATCTTTCACACACAGATACATGATTGAACAAGTCTTTTGTTGAACTAGAAAATCACGTTCATGCTCATCCCTGGACCAATTCCCTAATAATGATTTTTCCATCTTGCAATCTGAAGTTCAATTTAAGGACTGAGGAGAGATGAAAACTGTATTTTCCCTCATGAGAATTTGTCTTGTTCAGATCTAAGCATCAACAAAATATATGTTAGGAGTGTACTGTCTTCATTTATATGTGAATAACTTTTTACTTGTTCCTTCTTTCTTTCTCTCTTGAGGAGGATAGTCCATGTTCCCTTCTGGCATCTAAAAACCCTACTTATCTTGCACCACGGAAGTCATTCACTGTTGAGACCATAACCTCTTTTTTGCAATCTACTGCTCATGCGTATTAAGCATGATAGGTGCTGCATACGCTTTTCATACCCTTACAGCACCAGCTTCAAGTCCATAAGAAGGCTGCTTAGGTCTAAAGTCAGTACCAATTTCCAAAAGGATAAAATCTATGGATATATGTCTCTTTCAGTATGCAAGATATACTGTAAAGCCATAGAGAAAGGCACTCTGCCTTGGTTTATTGTTGTAGGCATTTTTTAAAATTTTATGGGATCTTGTCTTTGTAAGGGAATCTGCCTGAATTTCATACAGTCCTAATTGTTTTAGCACATAATCTATCAGAAATAATGCTCATACAACTATGATCATAAAATGCTAAATTAATAAAATATGTTCTACAGTGTTTCATTTCTCTTCAGTTTGAATACTTAAGGATGTTGAAATTGAACTTTATCATAATATTCAAAAGAACCCTTGCCTTTAGCAGAAACAAAGAAAAAAAATATTAGTGGTTGTTTTCTACACTTCACAATGTGTTGGTTCCAGCAAAATGAGCATTTTCATAGCCATTTAGAAAGCTTAAGTGGGGCAGAGTATGACAATATTTTTGGAACGGTTAAAATACTCATTAGTTCATGAGGGTTCTCAACACCAGAGCATATTAGTCGAAAGACTGTTGTCATCTCAGTTGTTCTTGTGCTCTATTGCCCTGCTCCTAGCTTCAGCTAGCTGCCATACACAGGCTCAGGTTGTTGCCTTGCATTTTCTAACGTATTTTGCACTCCCAGGTGGGCAGTCTAGGATCTGCTTGGCACAACAAGCACAGCAGCCTGAACAAAAAGAATCTTCAGCTATTTCCTAGTCTCATTTATCTTAGTCATGTAATAATATGAAATTCTTATTCTCTATACTCGGAGGTTAGGTAAAGATTGCAATAATTCTAAAAGAGGATGTCTTTCTCTTCTCTTGGAAAACTTACCAATGTATAGAAGAAAATGAAAAGAGCCCATTTTAGCTGTTGGCTGTCTTCTTGATATACATGCTAGAACTAATGATGTGTGGATTTTGTCCTTTCCTGTTTTTTTTCTTTTTCAAATTACTAGCACCAAGCTCTCAAACTTTCCTTACATAGGACTAGAAAAAATGGTTTCCCTTTGTTTTCAAGATACTTCTTTTGCAGCATATGATTAGCTGGAACAATGCTCTGTTCAAACTGGTGTTCAGAAATTTGCTTGGAGGCTCATTTTGAGACCAATACAATTCTAGAAAGGGATTGCAGATATTTTAGCATTAGTCATTGTCCTGGCTTCAGCTGGGATAGAGTTAATTTTTTTTTTTTTTAATTTTTCTTCTTCTAGTAGATGGTATAGTGCTGTGTTTTGGATTAAGTATGAGAATAATGTTGATAACACACTGAATTTTTAGTTGTTGCTAAATACTGATTACACTAGTCAAGGACTTTTCAGCTTCTCATGCCCTGCCAGTGAGAAGCTGGGATGGGGCACAGCCAGGATAGTTGACCCAAACTGGCCAAAGGGCTATTCCATACCATATGATGACAGGCTCGTATATAAACTGGGGGGAGTTGGCCAGAGGGAGGTACTGCTGCTCAGGAACTGGCTGGGCAGTGGGTGGTAAGCAACTGCATTTTGCATCACTTACTTTGTATATTCTTCTTCTTCTTCTTCTTCTTCTTCTTCTTCTTCTTCTTCTTCTTCTTCTTCTTCTTCTTCTTCTTCTTCTTTTTTTCCCCCCTTCCTTTTCTGTCCTATTAAACTGTCTTTATCTCAACCATGAACTTTTTTTTCTTTTTTTTTCTTTTTTTTCCTTTTTTTTTTTTCTTTTTTTTTCTGATTCTCTCTCCTATCCCACTGGGAGTAAGCGAGCGGCTGCGTGGTGTTTACCTGCCTGCCAGGTTAAACCACAACAGTCACTCATATACAGAAATGTCTTTTTCGTTAGGTTTCTTTCAATAGGTTTCACTTTCTATGCACGTACGAACAGAGTAAGAGATAACCCCTGCCCCAAACAGCTAGCAATACAAATACAGCCTAAAACTACGAATATTATACGTATATACCTTTTCTCTTCCATCTCACAAGCTACAATCAGGATATCAGTTTAGAAAATTTCTCTGAAAATATTCAACAACATGCAACTTTTTCTTCAGTGGTGGAATAAACAAAATCTAGTAATTATCAGCACCCCACCACAAAGTGAAACAGGTAGGTAGAAAGGACAAATTTGAGGCAAGCAATCCTCTTCCTTTAAACCAAACCTGAAAATTCATACTGCCTTATTTCATCTGATTGATACTTGAACTAGCACGGCAATATTTACATGACATAAAAGTCAGAATTTACTCACAGCTGGAGGCTAGTATTCACAACACTGCTAGTTTACCATCATAAACTGTCTCTTTACACAGTCTAACTGAGTTGGAGCCTGATCCATGACCACGACTACTGTGCACAAATAAACAGTAACAACATGATTGCCGTATTGAAGAATTACAGGCTAAACTGACAGGATAATGTCACCTACTATTGCATTGCAGATTTTGTGTTTTTTGTATGAGGAAGACAAGATGTTTTTATTTTGCATTCTTGAACAAAGGCGTTCATTAGCAGCTCTCAGAGTTATGCTTAGCTTAATCCAAGTTGGGCATGCAATATCCATATTTCAATCTGTCCATAAATCACTCTCTGAGGATAAGAATCAGTTGTAAAAGGAGAACAGCCAAACAATATTCAGAATTTTGGTATTAAACACCCTTTATACCAACAAAATAATAAAAATATTGTCTGCGTAAGTCAGGAGAATGTCATTTAAGTGTATCAGAAAAAGTAACACATTTCTTTCACACATGCCATGAAAACAGAATAAACATGATAAAGGTATTTGTCACTCTTCCAATTCTGTCATGGTACTGTACAGTGGGGTATATTAAACTAGTGCTATAGAAGGTGGACATAAAGTTGTTCAAAGCCAAAGTATTTTTATGTAAAAAATTTGTTTTATTCTTTCATTCACAAGGTAACTTGTAAAGTTACAAAAATAGGATTCATCCAAAATAATTGAATTGTGTATAAACTAGCATCATTATTGGAGAAGCCATAAAAATGAGAAAAGGAGGAAAACATGCAAAAAAACATTACAAAAATGGTTTGCACAAATTTTCCTAAAGCATGCCACCTAGCCAAAATAGATGAGAAAGCCTTTGCAATTACTGGCAATAGGCAATGGTTTTCCTGGTATCCCTATAAATACCTGAAATCGGCCACAGCGCAAGTTTCTACCAGATGCAAGTTACTGTTGCTCAGAGAAGTAGTAGGTTTCCAGTATAAACTTAGTAACACACTGAGCTATGGAGCAGTTTAGTTTTCCCTGCCTCCAATCCAATCCTGTTGTTTATCACCCAAGAGGCAACAATGTGGAACCTTTTTTTTAATGTTGGATAATGGTACAGTATGATACCAAGTACATGGGTATAGATGTGATTTTTGATACTATTTTCCTCCAACTCATGAGCCCCAAGCATCTATGAACCAGTGACATACCTGGATTTCTTAACACTATTATAAAACACGACACAAATCTCACATGAGTCTTACAGTGCTCCGGTAATAGTCATAGTCTTCATTTTCTTACCATAAACGAGAAATTTCCAGTTGTTAAATTGAAATACTGTCAATACTTGACAAAACTCTGCATCCATGTTTATTAATTGGATGGATACATATAGTTATCCCATACACATGCATATGCCTTGTAGGATTGGCTGTATATGAAGCAGAATGCTAATTTAATGTTGTACAGGGGGAATGTTTATTCATTTCTTCCAGGGTGTCTTGGTTATAAGAACTACAAATTATTCTGATTTGGAAACGGTGTGGGAGTGAGGGAGGATGACACCTGTTCAGCACCACTCCTGCAGGAGCATTCCTCCCACACAAGGGATTTGCATAGTAATAGAAAAGCAGTATTTGCAGGTTTTTATTTACTACATAAATAGCTGTACACTATAGATTATGGACCAAAGCACTGAGCGTAACAAACTGGAACCCACATCTCTGCTCACGTCTTCATTTGTCATAACTATGAATTCCAGTTGCAGTTCTTCTAGCATTATTTTTCTACCATAGTCACTCTTTCATGTTCACTTCCATTATTATTACAACAACAACAGGTATGCTGCTATATACATATTCCAAAAAATCTTACACATTACATGATCAATCATTTAAATCATGAAATGATCAGCTTCACAATATTGTTCTTATGACTTATGTGAAGTCGTATGTATTCTCGGGTACCCATGACAGACCAAAACGTTGTCCCGGCAGTGCAAATTTCCTTAGATATATCTAGTGTAATTCAGTGACATTTGGCCAACTGAAAAGTTTTTGAAAAATATTTTCTAGTCATTTGGCTAGGTGCCTGTTTGGCTGATGCCCTTTACCACTACTGGGTGACTCATAGCTCTCTACCTCCGAGAATCAATTCAGCAGAAATTGCTGTTGCTTTTCTGTATCAAAGAGAGAGGACTGCAACTGATTTCTCGGGAAAACGCAAACCCAATTTACACAATATCAAAAAGTAGTGGCACTATCTACTCTTAAAAGGATATAGTTATTTTAAATCTAAACTTACCCTAAGGCAAAGGACTCCCTCCCCCAAATAAATGGCCATCTTGCATACTCAGATCAATAGCAGCTCCAATGCTTCCAGCTCAAACCAGCCAAGGTCTTTAGACAGGCCCGTGGCTTTGCAGAATAAAAATCAAACAGAAAGCTAGAAAGCCATTCTGCAGTTTGGGCAGTGTCTGGATTGAACCCCCCAGGAAATCCACGGCTCAGCAGCCTGGACTGCAAGGTCTTCTCTACATGTGCTCCGGGAGGGAAGGGAGTGGGGCAAGGGCTGCAGGACCTGTATGCCATCCTTCTTCTTATTTGTTTTCCTGCAGGCTTACAGAGCTCCTCTTAACTGCCTGACTACAAGCACATTCATCCTATGACCACAGCGTTTTCTGTCCACAGCGTGTGAACAGATAGGAAGGGGACACCACCTGTTTGGTCATGTGGTGAGCATATTTTCAGTTGCATGATGGGAGAAAGATTGGGGAATTTAAGCCCTGCTGCACTCCCATACCAGGTGAATAGTTCCTCACTGCTGCTTTAAATTACAGACTTCAAGCTTTTTGGAAAAGCTGTGAATATGCGAAAGCTGCAATGCGGTTATTTCTTAGTTTCCCATCTATTTTTGTATTTCACTTTTTAAATTATCTCGTTACATAAAATGAGCTTATCCCCACCCACTATTCAGCATCCTTAATTTCATATCTGGTTTTTTCCCCCCACTTATTACTAAATCTTCTCTCAACATAGTTTTGCCATTTTTGTAACTTTGGGCTATTTTATTTTGGGGACCTTCAAATACATCATCAATCTTGTGAACGATTTCAGTTCTCTCTAAAGCTTTCCTACATTTTACTCAGCTTAAATATTTTGGCTGATTTCAAAGAGTTAACAACTAACAGCTTGTACTGCTGTACAAAGTATTCTTTTCCGTACATGTGCATCGGTTTGCTCCATGCTTCCACGTAACTAATAGTACATGTCTAAAAGTCTATGGATTTGAGATTAATGTGATGGATCCATTTATGTAATCCAATCAATCTGTTTATGTTTAAATATGTTTGTATGTTGTTATGGCATTTGGGTACCTCCTATAACTAAAATCTAGCACTAAATTAATGATACCCACAGAGAATTGTCAGGCCCCAATTACTTGTGTGCTGCTGCTGTCGCTAAACTGAGTAAATAGCCCGTCTGTGTTGTAGTACAGAGAGTGGAGATGATGTATTGTAATGCAGATCCCAGTCCTGTGCATTAGCATAGCAGCTGAGTGCATGAAGCCTTTATACTGTGCTAACTTAAAAGAATCGGCTTCATTCCCATGTAATACACAACTAATAATTACATTGAAAAGCCTCCAATTAAAGCCCTATCTGAAAGCTTTCCAGACCTGCAGAATCCCAAGCAAGGAATGGTCAATGTCAAGTAAAAATTAAATTAAAAAGAATGTGATAAAAACCTTAATTAAAAGTGTCTCAGAACAAATACACCTCACTTTATGTCCTAAGCCCATTAAATTTCCATATGACAAAGTGCCACTGGGTGTGAATGTCAGAGATTCAGTGCTGCTAGACATTCAGTGCTACTTCCCTCAAGCCCTTTTTTGGCCTGTAAACATCCCCTTTTGCATCCTGACTGTCTCCGCAGCCGGCAGGAAAAGTGGCATCTCAGAAAACTTATCTCTGAAACACCCAAGACCGCAACTAGCCTCCGGGAGGTGGCAGCGAACAGATGCAGGTATCAAGTGTTCCCAGCTTCTGACATACAGAATGTGCTACCGGCACCATTTGCATCAGCTGTCAGCTTCTGGGCAGCTGGCAAAGATAAACAGCAATAACACTGCCGGCCTTCAGTTCTCTCTGCACTGAGATTCAATGTGCACATGAGCGACCAACCGTAGCCAGCTAACCACCGAAATGGTCCCCGGTTCTGCTCCCGATCCAAAGAAGAGCAGCCTCAAATTTAGCCAGCAACAACCAGGACAACTCCAAACTGTCTTGAGAAGAGTGGACACTACACTCTCTCCTCCCAAAAGGGAAACAGAATAAATCCCTGCAAAATTCTCCACAAATTTCCCCCTACCGATAAGCTTCTTTTCTCATCTCAGCCTAATCTTAGACAAGACACACTTTTTCTGACCTATATTTTGGCTACTGAGGAGGAAGACAGGAGGACCACAGAACCTATTTGCAAAATATATGCTGTAAAAAAACTCAAGCCATGGCAGCCACAAAGTAAAAAAAAAGCAAAAAAAAAGCATTCAAACAAAGAAAAGTAAAGAACAGATAGGTTTTATTCAGTTATTGCTCAAAATTAATAGACGAACACAATTGAAAATCACTGCCATTTCCATATGCTGGTATTTTCTGCAAACATAGGGGGTATTTTGATAATTTTTTGATAACAAAATGTTGAATAATACAGTTCCCTATTATAAAATTTACCAGAGATGGAATCTCCAAACCAGTGGCAAAACCCTCTGAGAAGAAACCCCAAAATCATTATAGCACTACATAATTACTTTATGATTTTATCAGTGTGTGTGTCAGCAGGAGCAAGAAAGAGACTGCTCTTCAAAGAGACAATTCTATCACAACACGCCTTACAAAGATATTAATGTAAAAGCTTCTCATTGTCTGAAAATCCTTTGCCATGGCAACTTAAAATCAGCTGCTTCCAAGTGATTTTAAAGCTTAACCATCTCTCCTAACCCTTGAGCTTCAGACCTGGTATTGCAACCACAACTATTAAATCTTCCAAACAGGTGTATACATTATCTCTACAAAGACCTGCATGATGAGCAGGTCCATTTGCCCTACAGAGACAAGTAATCATTTCAGGTCTCACGCATGGCAGAAATGATTGTATCAGGAATCCTGTATTCCAATCACTCAAACTCTTGCACAGGCACTCCCAGAATGGCTGGGGTGCCGAGATGTTTTTTGCATTACAATGAAGCTGCTTTTCACCGAACTGAATTTTTGTGCTGCTTTGCACTTGCTGACAGCATTGATCCTCTTATCATCTTCAAGGATATCTGATAAGAATTATCTGATTCAATGGGAACTGGAGACAGTTTCAGCTACAGATGTACCAAAATTTGCTTTGAAATCTACAGATGCTCCTCCATTCAGTCAGTGAGACTGAGTACGTAGATAAGCTGAAAAAAAATCTGTTACAAATCTGAACTGGAGAATTGTATACCTCAATTTCTGTGAATATAACTGCAGAGTACATTTTCAGCTGTGAGATTTTAAACTGTGTTGTGCTAATGGTTCTCAGGCTTGCGTACCACAAGCAGTGACTGTAAACAAGTTAACCCCCCTGAGAAAATACCCAACTCTATGCATTTCATAAGGAGTGCTTACCATTTCCTGTTCATCCATTATATTCCTGATTCATGCTCAGATGATGTCAGGGAAGAATATTTAAAATTCTGCTATGTGGCTTTCGCTGAAATGTTTTTAAGGGCATGAGCATGATCAAAGTGACTGGAGATCTTAAGTACAGTCATGATACAAATAATATACAACAGTGACAGGGAAGAAAGGGATCTGAGCACAGATGGAAGGAGGAGGGAAAAATTAGGAAATTCAAGAGTTACTATTGGTATTACTGCCACAGTAGCACTCAAAAGGCCCCTTTCAGTTGGCCATTGGCTCTATATGATAAGAGGCAGTCCTGTCCCACGCTGGAGATCATATGAGTTCAAACAAAGGCACAAAAAAGTGGTCTCCAAGGTCAAACTTAGCCAAATACCTTTACATAATAATTTACATATGGTCAAAACCCAAGTTACTAGCAAATCTGGGAAGAGTTAACCTTAAGGCTCAAAGTAGCATTTACGTACATACAGAACAACATTGGCACATCTTGGGTACTGAAAAGAGTAAATGTAAAAAGACATTACACATGCACATGAGAGGACATAGCTGTCCGTGTTTTCTGGAAAACTATTTTTTTTCTAAGTGTCCAGCATCACACCACTGCACTCCCACAGAACATGTTCATGTAGTCACCCAACATGTGGAGATGCCCTCACTCTCCTAAACATTTAGGGATATGGAAAATTGCACACTTCAGGTCCCTCTGGGGTGCACCCTGGTTGGCATGTTCAGCTCATGCTTAGCACAGAGACAGACTGAGAGGTTGTGATTGAGCTCTGCACAAAGTACAGCCTTTGCATGCCTGGTAAAAAATGTAGCTGTCCTTGGAAACAGAGAAGGTGGTTCTGAGGACTAGGTTTTCATGAGCAGAACATGCACCAGGGAAGCAGGAACCCTGGTCCTGCTCCTACTCAACATGAGGGAATTTAATCCTCCACCTCCGCTGAGCTTTTCCTATCCACCAGGGTACAGTCTTGGCTGGTGGTTAGGAAATTAAACCCTTTTCTTGAATCTGGACTCAAGTAAATGAGAAGGAAAGGCTCCTGGGACAAGAAGGACATCTGGCAGGAAATGTCTTGACGTTGCAAACCACTGGTTAGGGCACTTAAGTGGATGAGGACAGATGAAGGTCTCTAGTTTGTGAGATTTTACTTTGCTGGGATCATACAAGCATTTTATGTTAGGAAGTTCTGAGTTAAAGCCCACCCACAAAGCATACACTAAAGTGGGAACCAGAAAGTAAGATTTCTCCAAAGGTTCAGAGCAGAAGCTACTAAATTAGTCATGTTCCCATGCCACCCGTATCTCCATTGCTTCATGCAACTGCATTTGCAGAGCCATTTGGAATACTAATGTTTAGAGACTCCCTGAGAAATGCTAGAGATACTGCTCAGACAAACACAGTTGAAGTTTTTCTCTTTTGGTTTTGCTTTGATGCCTTCGAAAGTCAAGAGTACTTACTAGTCTAAGCTCTCCTTTAAATATTTTTATCACCTAGCACTATATGGTTCACTGACATCCAGGAATCAGCTTTTGGACAAAAGAGCTCAAGGGAACGAGCAATATGCACATTTCTCTCCTGGTGCTCCTTTTTACATTTGGCTATCCAAGTCACCTGATAGATGATTAAATTCACATGCACTCTGTCATTTCCCTATTGACTGCACATCTAAGAGACTCAGGTAAGCATTAGCTAAAGCCCTAAAAAAATCCATGAAGTCTCGGGTATTAGAAAATATTCTTTGAATTTAAATCCTCTAATTCACTGAAAAAACATTAACAGCTTCTCTGTGCTGTCAGAGCTGTGTAAAAGTGTTTTGATATAACTAAGACACCAACCTGCTTTTCAGTTTATCAAGGCTTGGCCCTGAACTGCTGATTCAGTGGAAATTTGGTCACTGTGACTGACCAAATCAGGAAAAGTTGGTAAAAGTACAATTTACAATGTATTTAAAAGCCCAAGTATGGATGGGATTTTCAAAAATGCATAGCTGAACACCTTTTGGAGAACTACTGAAAATCCCCTCTGACTTCTAATTCTGTAACTCAAGACATGTAAATGACTTTAAAAATGTGGCCAAATTTCTATGCTCCTGTTTTTAAAAATCACTGTAAAATTCACTATTTTACTTAGTAATTTTCTTCCACAGTTAAGTGCAAAGTTGTTTGTATATGGTTATTCATTTTGTCTATTAAAAATGATCTGCCTCATAAGAATAACTGAATGCAAGAGGACAAGTAAAGATGTACCAATGGTCTATTCACGCTTGGAAAAGAAAGAAATCCAAAACTCCTGTCATCCACTGGAGTTAAAATTCATGAATTGTCCTTATTTGAAAGAAAAAAGTTAGCAGAAGTTCCTGATGATTTCAGTAAGGCTTGTCTTGCCCTTCATTGCCTGTAATTGATGAGTATGTTATCTATTGAGCTTCATGCCCATAACAGAGTAGAACTGGAGGTCTGATGTGAGCATATGCTGTCAAATCTGTTGATGTAAAGTTTGAAAATATGCATTTGAACAAATTTTAATGCTTCAGCTTACCAGGACTTTGGAGAGGAAAAGGCAAGCTTTATGTGAATTTAGTGTGAGTACTGAAAATCTTGTGCTGTTCTACAGTGGTTTGTGTTTTATGGCCACTGTCAAAACCGTGATGTGACTGTGTTAGCTTCTCCAGTCTTCGGTGATGCATAGCTGGCAACTGTGTCTTTTCCGAACCCCAAATTTTTGCCTTCCTCGCAGCTTGCATGCAATTTCTTTCAAATGCTTTTCACTGTAATTATTTAGGGTTTTTTTTCCATCTTGCCGAGTATCTCTATTTATCATGCTAACCTGATTAAGTCATTAAATGATTTACTGTTGCTTCTAAGCCTTACTTCTTCCATTTTGATTAGTTTGTGAGACACTCTCATTGCTGCGTTTTTTCTCTCTAATATGGCTTGCAGATGATTTTGGAATATGTGCTATTCAGACTATTTTATTGTCCCCATATAAAATTCACATAGAAATTGTTGACAAGAAATAAAAAACACAGACAATGATAGGCAACGTTCCTTGTTTCCTAGAGGCAAAAAGGTGGCATTCATTTATACACAAGCAGAACAAACATCCGGTCAACACAGAGTACTCCTGCAATAGCCAAAGCCTTTACTGATTCTGTGGCCATGTAAATGTTTAAACAAAACAGCATTAAAAAAAAAAAAATCCAAAATCTGAGTTCTATCACCCTTTACATAATAAAATAGAAACTTCACTTGATGGAAATCAGTGGGACAGTCTGAAAATATGTCTTATTGGTATGTTGTAGAATGGCAGAATCTAACTGTGTGTGTTTCGGCCAGTTTTCACTTAAGATACGTACGCAGCTTGAGACACAAGGAGGAAAATAAACATTCAGTACATGTGGAAAGATAAAACTGGCAGATGGAGAAGATGGCTTTTATACTTCTGAGAATAAATAAAAATTAACGGAGAAAAACAAAGGTAAAAATATAAAACTGAGCATGAATGTTTTGCATTTGACCAGAACGTTATCTTTCAAAGAAACAACACTGGAATTAATACAGAACACTATTGTACCATATGGATGCTTGGATCTCTGCCAGAAAAATTGCACCATCTGTCCTTTTACCAAAAAATGGGCTGAAATGCTATGTGTTACAGGAAGGCTACCGTTCTTTCCAGTATACCAGACACGATCCTGACTAGCAAAATACACTTCTCAGTCCAGTAAGATTAGCAATGGTCCCGAGACAGCACTTGTAACCAAGTCTGACCCAAAGATACTGAAGGACTGTTTAATTACTGCGTCATACTTTGGAAACCCAGGCCAGTGACATAAAATCTGATCACCATTAGTGAGGAACTGTCATTACTCATATCAAGAAGCAGCTTAGAGCTTTTCTATATTCTCTTTGATTAAAATATAACATCGTCATCAAAATTTTAGAGAAGTCCAAGGTCCTCCACCTTTCTCATCAAGCTAAGTACAATAACTTTCTTTTGTCTATAGATGGCAGCACTATCAATTTACTTACTTCACCCTGTTACCAAACACGAGATAAACAGCCATAAACAGCACACAGAACATGCGCTGATACAATGCATCTCATTTACTATGCCTGATTGCTATAATATAAGTCAAACAAACAAAAAAGCCCCCATTCCCCTAGGGTTCTTCACATTTGAAGCAGATTTCATGGAAATTTAACTCAATTTCAGGAATATAATTGAACTAACAATCTGTTCTCTCAGACAGGATGTCCCCTGCTTGATATTATGCAGGGCTGGAGAGATGCCAAAGCAGATTTGAATGTACCTCAAAGTGCTGGTGAAAAATGACTGGGCTTTTCTAAAAGCAAGGTGCGTGTGCTGGATAGGTCAGGCAGCACCACTGTGGCTGATGCTAGTCTTCCCTTCCATTTAATCTATCAGGATTCAAATATGCTAGAATTGTAAACAAAGAGAAAATACTGCAAACAGCATGTAAACAAGAAAAGCCAAAGTGCTTATCCTGTGAATGCTCTGCAGAACGCAAACCTGTATGCAAATGCAGGGCAATGGAATGCTTGGGGACCGTGCTCTTTGCTGAAGTACGATGCCAACAGCCAACAGAGCCAAAATTTGTTTTCTAAAATCAGGGTATGGCTTAGGTTATTCAGATTCAGGGTCTTCTATGCATGGAAAGCAATTAAAACTAGAGAGGAAGTCATGGAATGATTTGGAGCGGCTATATAGATTTTTAAAAAAAAGTATTAATTTGCTCTATCCAGATATCAGAAAGAAAGAAAAAAAACCCACCACACAGCAAGACAATGAGAATAGATCTAAATATGAATCATCAAAGCATGTTTGTCACTGGATTTGCAATAAAACAAAGTACATTTTTTTTTGTTTGGGTTCCCAAGGAAACACAGTGTAGGTAATCATTCTGTCTTCTTTGTGTGCAAGTACCAGCCTGGTGACTGACTGCCCCCTTTCCATACCTTTTTAGTATATTGGCCAGTGTCAATCAAACTTGACAAGATCACAGGCATCTCAAAGATATTAAATTCCTACAAGGTTTGTCAAAGTAGGCAGCTGGATAGAATAGAGCGCGCCTACTAAGTATCCCTATATGAGGTGAAAGCTGCAACATGGTCTCACCTCTTATTACACACCAGAAAATACATATGTGAAAGAGATATTATAGGTGTTCAAACTGTGGAAAAAAGTTTCAATTGAAGCACGTATTTTATTGTACATCAGAATACCCAGTCACAATCTGAAATTTAAAGGAAATCACGCCTTATAATTCCACTCCTCACAGAACTATATTTTAAATTGCTAGAGAACTACCGTTTGGCCTTGGGCTTTTGCCAACTCTTAATGCAATGGAACATTTCATCAGTGCAAAAGCTACCTCAAGGTTGAAAAGCTATCAAGTCCATACCCCCTGCTACCTCATGGAATCTGAAGCTGAGGACCATAATACCTAGACACTACAGCAATTGGTAGTTCATAATATTGTAGATGTATTAGTTACACAAAGGAAAGCATGCACTGGTGTCTGTGGAAGATGTGATTGTCTGAATAATTTCATTTATAAAACATAAATGATTGCCTATGCTTTGGTGTGGATTCTCTTATACTACACCATTTTGTTGCGAAAATTCAAATCCTGATCAAAAAGATGCAATCCATGCCTAGATTATACAAAAGCAACATCTATCTGTACTTGAGTCTATTTCTCGACTAATTTAGGTCAAAGAACTCGATCAACTTAGGAAATCACTCACTTGCTCTCCTGCAGGGACTACCAGACACACAGACTGAGAAGAGCAGCAGATGGAAAGATTGTTCTTGTCAAGTGCTGGTTTCCCAACCAGTAGCCAGAGTTTTTTTCCTGAAGTAGATGTTCCTCAACAATGGGGCACTATGGATAGTCTCTGGGAATGGCTGAGCCAGTCCCCAACTTCCACCATCCAGGAAGGAGTTTGGTCTGATACCCTTTAAGCTTGCTTAGCCCCAGCGAACGTGACTTTGAATGACAAAAGCAGAAACCTCTCCCAGAAACACCTTTGCTCCCACAGCTTTCCAGATCCAGATCCCAAATACCTTACTTGTAAAGTAACATGCACTTCTTTTTAATTAAACATGCCCCCCTCTATTTTTCAGCCATGAGGGAGCAGCCTGAATTAACTTAGCTCCCAACCAGCTGAAACAATTTGCAGCGCAAGACTTGCTGATGCTGTCACATCCTTACATAAGCATTTCTTCACATCCCACATAGCCAGGGCTCCTGAACTTAAAAAACCTGTTATGTTGCATGCTCTCATAATTACTACTTTTAGCATGCCTCAAATGTTGACAAGCATGTGACGGTTTGCCGATGGGAAGCAACCAATATAGCCCAGTACTCCAGCCCAGCTTCCTGGAACTTACTGCAGGAACGCATCCCCTCACAACAACGTTGTAATGAGACTGGCCCTGGAGCCAGCTGTACTGCAAAAATTTCTGGAAAGGCTCAAACGGAATTTAAGATGCTTTCTCACTAGGGCTCAATCAGGACATTATCATATTCTCTTCACTGGAAAGGTGGATTTAACCTGCAGACCTGTATAAGTCAAGTGTCCTGTGATACCACTGGGAACCTACAGAAAAAGAAGTCCCACGAATTGGGCTTGATAGCTGAGATTAAACAGAACCCCTTAACTTCTCTAACCTGAAGAAATTCCTACAGAGATGCTGCTGAGCTGCAGAGATTACATTTGGATCCTGAAATCCTCATGTGTCACTACTTACAGGACACAAATTAAAATTTGGATCTGCCTACTATGAGATCATGCACTGTTTTATAATGTGTATCTGTATCTTTATTTTGTTTTTGACAAACTCAAATCTGACAGAGATTATGTTGTGGCAAAGCTCACAATACAGAGCTTACAAATCCTCCTTTCTGCCTTCACAAAAAAGTAGAAAACAGCTGAGCTTTGCAGTGGGTGGGATTCTTTATGACAGATTTGGCTTTAGGCATGTTTTGCAAGAAAACCTCTAAATGTTACCCATTGCACATTGGTCAATTGTGTTACGTAACATTTGAATTTTGCAGTCACATAAAGAAGTTTATGTCTGTTGGCATGCATACTGGACAGATGCTATGTGATCTGTGCTTTATTTATGTCTTTCCTTAATGAGTTATATATTTTACTATTCAATAATTATTACATTAATATCTAATGTGTTGGGATGCCGCGATAAACCCCTGCACATAAATTATTTTGATTTAAAGAGAGTAAAAAAATGTTGCTATTTGTAAACCTGAAGACAGCTCAGCAGAAACGAAAGGAATTCATGCAGGGAATGAGCAATAGCATATTCATCAACAAGACAGGAAAAAGATAGCTTAATAAACAAAAGAGGAAGAAAATCTTAATCTGCTCCTATGGACTAAAGTCACTGCACTAACAACCATAAAATGTCAGGAGATGTTCCCTCCACATTACCAGCTTTACTCTTGCATTATATTGGTGATAGATCCATCAGTTGAGAGAAACACATCTGGCAGCATCTTATCAACAAGAATGCTATAAGGGAGGAAAAACCCCACAGTTTTTAGTTTAAAACCAATCATACTGTTAAGGGAGAAAAAAAAAAAAAAAAAGACCAGATTCCTCTCTTTGGCTTTGTAAAACAATTGCCTAGCATCTTAGCTGTCCTAAATAAACTAAATATCTAAATAGAGGTGTTGAGGTGTTGCTTGTGTAGATACTTCACTCATACCCAGCCTTGTTTTCCCTTTCAATACATCTGAAATTTCATAAAGTGATACATACACTTTACAGTAATAAGCCTGAAGAGCTCAGTTATTCAGTTTATTACAAAGAAGATGTAAAGACACCTTAATGATGATACAGAAGACCCTCATGAAGACAGGATACCCGCTGTGTTGACTTTCACTGCTAATAAACAAAAGCGCAAGAAACGGTAGCTAGGAATTAAACCCAGATAAATTCTCACCACCACCACACACGAACTTCTTTACATGGGAAAAGTGGCATTTCTGGGCTTCACTTTTCCGCCTTGTTGGCAGGTAATTTGCGGTTAATCAAACCCCCGTGACTGACTCAACTAGAACAAGGTGGCTCTAAGGCAGCGTGGCCTGTGCTGGAAGGAAGAAACAAAGCCCAAATGCTGGCTTTTCTACTTGATTAATAGCAACATGGAAGTAAAGTGAGGGATAAAATATTTGGAAAGAGAATCCCACTGAGATTCATATCACTCTCCTGAGAGACGCAAAAGGCACAGTGAGAATAACTGAATGTTGGCACCTCAATCTCAATCAGCAACAAGATTATATTTCTCTCCTGTTACCTCGAGAAGGGTAGGGGGATCTTTATGGGGAACTGCATCAACAGAAGAAAGATCAGGACTTGACTTCCACCTTGAGTTAGAAAGGTTTTGGAAAAGAAATGTTGGAATTGGCAATGGGAAAGCTTCTTTTCCATTTTCGTTGAATGATAAGCATCTTGTAGCTGCCAGCAGAGAGCTTCACTTGCCAAATGTGTGAGCAGATTTGAACAACTATCACCCATACAGCATATATGTAAACTAATTATACTGACAAGGAACTAGAAACACCTATTTTCCTCTCTCTTTCCTTACGCTGAAGTATACGCTTTCTCTGTTGTCACAGACGTATCTTCAGCACAGTGTACTGGAGGAGACGTGCAGTTCCCTTCTCAGCATACAACCCTCACTCCCTCCAGGAATAATTCAGGATCAGGATCAAGGGTCTAATTTGTGAAATGTTTCTGTCTGTTGAGATGTGCACACAAAGGAGTTACGCACTGGAAACTGAGTCAGGAGGCATGTAAAAAGTAACCACATAAATATCTAGCAGAAACTAATCATCTTTCTTGCCCCCATGGGATTAAAGAAACAAAAAAGGCATGTGGGATTTAAAGTACTATATAAACTTGAATTTAAAGCCGTTTCTGTTTCTTCAGAAAGTCCTACAAACTTCATCAAACCTCAACCGCATTAACAGTGCTAATAAAATGCTCATCATGCTGTCTTAAAAACCTATATGACTTTTACACAGTCCTGAAAAGGAAATACCCTCAATTATATTTTCCTTACTTTCTGTGAACATTTAAGCACTGATCTAAACTGTATTTATAGAGAGGAAAAGAGACATTTTCTTTTTGAGTTCATATTTTAATTTTTTCAAATTTTTTTTCAATTTTTCAAACCCATTACAAGAAAAGACATAGTCTGCAATTTCCAGAGAGTAAAAATAAATTAAACTTACTTGTAAGAGAACTGACTAATTTCCCTAAGGAATCCAGAATCTATCTACAGTATTTCTACATCCATTTTACAGCCACTCAAATTGCTATGAGATTCTTGCAGAGCTTGAAAACCTGAAGTAGTAACCATCTCATTTTCATATAAGTAATTAACACACACATCTTCACACGTGCTTTGGGACTGCATAACCAAATAAAAACATACTATAATTTAATCAGGAAGAAGCACGCATACAAACACACACAAAATGCATTATTTAGACATGGCTATTCAAATAAAAGAATAAGAAGTCTTTCTGCTCTCTGTTTTGGGGAAGGAAGGGTGGGGTGAAATCAATAGCAATGCCAGAAAATTATGACTGTCGGCTGGCAGAGTCCACACAGCGGGGTGCTGACCTCCTGTACCTTTGGTCAGCGTACGATTTAGGAGATGTACACACAAAATAAGCTTTCTTTCCTTTCTCAAACCAAGAAGCTGTTCAAACACCTCCTGAGCCCAGGCACTTTTTCAGCACAGTGTTTGTCCTAAGGTTTCTCAGAGCAATGCCTACAGGTTTTGTACAACTTCACTGGTAATCAGCAGGCACAATCTATTTTTTCTCATTTTAAGCACAGGAGGAAAAAAAGCAGAACAATTTGACTCTGCTTCTTTGTAGGAATTGCCACATTTGATGGTTCATCTAATACAATATATTATTGTGTGCAATAGCCTGTAGTATATGATTCAGTGGAAATTGTGTACTCACTCCAAAATGGACAATTACCTGACAGCTTTCTCATAAGACTCTCCAAAATGCCCTGGAATACAAGAGTTTATGTATCCTTTACCATGGCTTCTGTGATGAATACATTGTAATTTGGAATATATTTTGATTCTGGAATTGCCTTCTTCAGCTTTTAACTTGAGGAAGAAGGTGGTTTGATGTCGAAGGCTTGATTTGGGATTAGAAGAAACAACTCCCTAAGACCTTATTGACCCATTGAAAGAGGACCATCTCAGACAAGACCCCCCTCCCTACTGCCTAGTCTTAACGAAGATGTCACCAACAGGAACATTCTTCCAGGCAGGAGATAAAGATTTTAACATGATGGAGATTTGGTGACCAATCCCATCACCACCGTAGGAGCTCACAGTGACTGTGATGCTGTGAGACCATTTTGCAAGCGCTGGAGAGAGGTATTGCTGCAGCCATCTACTGTTGGAAGTTCTGCCAGTGTATTACAGTAGAGATACTGAGATATTAGATGTTGTAGAAATCCTCACAGTAAGTAGAGACCTTAAAATATTTGTTGGTACTGATCTCTGTTGGATTCTTTAGGATTAAGCTAGTTGCAAATGCAGCTGTTGTGGTGGTGGCGTTTGTTGTTTATTTCTACTTTTGTCTTTTAATAAGGCTGTTTTCTTTTCCTTTAATATTCACTGAGTTATGCTTACAATATGGCTTATACCAAGGCCATGGCAGTAATGGCGTATTTCTCTTCCCATAATATTGCATTCCTGTTAGCTAGCTTTTAAGGTTTCTTACGTTTTAATGAAGTTATTAAAGTGAATGCTTTGACTGCATAATTCATGAGCATTCACTCTGTCTTCGAAGAGCTGGTCTCTAAACAATTTTTACTTTTTCAATTCTTTCCTAAGACAGCTGACCAAGCCTTTTGAATTTGAATGCAATATTTAAAATAAATGTCTAATTGTAGAAAACTAGCTTTATTTCTGCTATAGTACCATTTGGTCCCCAGAGATGGTTCTGATTTGTAGTATTTCCTTGGCAGATACAAAGAGGTGCTGTGTATTTTCTATTTATAACTCATAAATATTGAGATTAGCTTTCACACATAACGGACTGGATTACTGGCTGCTTTCTCTTCACGGCTGTATCTGCAGTTTTCTGCAGAAGGAAGAGCACATGGATCCAGTCACAATCCCCTTCTCCTTGCAGTTCTTCCTAAGCATTAATTCAGCCTAAATAGGTACAGTTCGGGGTCTGCTATAATATTTGCTACTTGGCCTCAGTTCCAAGGCAATATCTGAGCTCATGCCAGCTAGGGCATCTCCTCCCTGTTGAAACTCGGGGTCCAACCTGGGGGAGTGGTGGGAGGCACAGTGCTGAGGAGATAAGGGGAGGGTGGGTACATTGCTTGCTACTAGGATACATTCCTGGTAAATAGACTGACTAAAAGCTAAGCATACTAAAATAATACACAGAGAACAAAACCATATTAGCTTTCAAGGATTTTTAGAAGGAGTAAACCATACTGAAATTAATCTTGAAAAGATGATAAGCTATGTTAAGGCTTATACTTATTATCAGCTACTAAGAGATGACTTTTCGATAGAAAGCAGTATTTTGCCAGTAATACATACAGCCACTGAGGTTCTTAAAAAAGCCATTTAAGCCGAGGGGCCTGGGTAGCTAAACACCCATAACAACAGTCTGTTCAGGTGCCGGTCCCAGTCTCTTCTGAAGGTTCAGAAGGAAAATGCTTTTCAATGTATTCAGGCAATTTATTTCAACGATTGGCTTGGTCAAAGCAGGGAAAGCTGCTGGAAGTGGAAATGAAAGCTTTTATTCCATGTTAGGAACAAAAATGAATACAAATGGAGGGTATGACTAAATACATGGAAATCTATAGAACTGCCTGCATAAATGTGTATTAATATTGGGGATCTTCCCATGTAATTAAAAGAAGCACCATATTTATTGCACAGACCACATTTAGCTGCTAGTCACATGTGCTGAGGGTTGAACAACCATTTTTTCTTTAGAAAATAAGTAAAAAATACAAATACAAAACAAGATTAAAATGAATTTATAAGGATTAAAAGATAAAAGTTTTATTCTGATTTAAGCCTGTATCTGAAATCACTACCACTTTTATTTAAATGAATATCTCATAGGGGAGCTGCAGATAATTCCTGCCCTCTTTCTGCAGCAGAAGGGATTGTAAACCTGAATGAAGTATCATAATTCATAGATGATCCTTGTGAACCAAACAGCATTGCTGGCCTGCACTGTGCCCTTATTGAAGCAATAGTCAGACTACGTCTCTACGGCTTGTTTGGAGAGATTAAACTGCAAACTGTTTTTGAAATCTTCCAATTTTGTAAATCATTTAAATGAAATTAAAAAAAACCCAAAACAAACAAACCACAGTATCTTGGGAGTCTAAGTTCCCTTGATTTGCTGTAAAACCTAAGCTTCTAAGTCTTACAGACGTTTTAGGTGAAGGATACCTATAAAGCCATGTAACCTGAGTTTACCAAATTCAGACAAATAAAAATAATCTCTTTATAGCTTACATTCCTACATATCACCTGCCAGATGTCAGATTCATTAAAAATGCATTGGAATATAATTTAAATAATTAAAATTCCATTTTAAAATATGCATAATTGTTTGCCAGAGGCCCTTGCTTACCAGAAGTAATAATTTCCACTTGTTGTGGTGACTTGATGAGCTCAGCCTGAACAGTTCCAGTGTTTGAGCCAAGGTTTGCTTTAGTCACAGCCTGATGTTGCAATTAAGTTTAAGACCTGGGAGTTTATTGCTCAGATGGGTGATCTGGTTTTGTTACAAAGAGTCTAATGAATTTGATGATTAGTCTGTTGTCTTTTACTGTCTGTTTGCGAAGTAATTTGTGCTTGGCTTTTGACTGCTGATAAAATTTATGGAAAAATTCAAAACACTGGAGATAAAGGCTTTTTTTTTTTTTTTTTCCAACTGTAGCAACCATTGAATGGGATATACACGCTGACTAGCAGGATTAAGGTTTCACCAGTAGAATTTCACCCTGTAGAAATGCTAGGAAAGGTAGTACTTTCAATCTACTTTGATCAGTGTCTTGCTTTTGATAGGTACTTTCTTAACTGGGCTCTATATCGGCAAAACATAAAATATACAAGTTGAAAATCAAGCATGTATTTAAGCCCGACTGACCAAAATTATGGATGCATTCCAATTTTTAATAAATTACTAAATAGAAGCGCAGAAGACTACTGAGCCACAGTGGCTGGTTCTTTGTATTGGGACTAAAGATAACATAAATATTAAAGCTTTCCACATCGTTGAGGTGCAAAGGTATAGCAGATATTTACTAGCAGCAGTAATACTCAAGAGGCGGAGAGAAGCAGCCAGAAGGAAACTGCAAGGTCGCCCACCACTGTGCTGCAAATGCTTGACAGCCCTATGTCAGACCTCCTGCAGGGGCCAGGGCCTTGCTCCTCCTTTCTGCAAGGCAGATGAACTCCACAGAGAAGGATAAAGGCTGGATGCAAGAGAAAGCAGAGCACTTTCCAAATGTCTGTCTTCTGCTTTTCCTTTTTTTTTTTTTCTTTTTTCTCCAAAATAGGAGAGAATAAGAAAAAGGCATATTCTCAGCTCAAAAACCAGATACTTTTTGCCTATTTTTGACAAACTTCTAAGATTTTTTTCCCCCATCTGTGTCAACCACATAATTTTCACCTCTTGCTAATGGCTTTCCCTTGGTGACAGTAAGTGCTGTTGAGTAGATAGGTAACATTCAGTTTGAGATCACATTTGATTGTTAACATTTTCCTACCTCCAGTGCAATGCCAAACTTTCAGTTTTGCAAAACGAAAAGCCATTTTAGTATCTAGAGAAAATAATAAAACTAGTGGGGAAAGCGTTCGCTAATGGAGATAAAATCCTGTCACCTTCATTACTACTTAGCAGTACTGTACTTTGAGAGTAGGTATTATTTAGTGTGAATAATGACAACAGAATCTCAGCTTGATTTCAAAGTTATTTCTGCATAATTTATTCAAAAGATAAATTCCCTAATGAAAGATACTGGATCCACTTTAAACCAACAGTATTTAATCTATAATTACTGCCTCAGGAACACCGCACTAACTGCCATTTATCACCGTCAGCGACTTTTGAATTCCTGCTACAACCACGGTATCCCATTGGGTTTGTTTGTCTCAGAGAGAACATGATGTTTCTAGTTTGGCATGGCCCTAAAAAAGGAGAACAAAACCTGTCATCCCCTAGAAATATATTTAAATGTCCTCTATGTGCTTCAGCACACAGAGGAGAGTAAGCCCATTCATTTCCTCATAGTTATTTCCAACACAATGCATTATATTTTCCATCTTAAGTTTGTAGAAGGTTTTCAGTTCATTAATGCTTCCCCTGCCCCCTTCTCTCTTTTCTTATGAGCTGAGTATCCATTATCCATCACATTTCTCGCAAAGCTTGGAAAAGAATATAGATGCTCTGGCTCTTAGAGGTATACTTCAGTCAAAAACCCTCACACTTCCTCATTATGAGAATCTAATCTTTCATTAGGAAACAATTAGGAAGTAAATGTGCTTAAGAACATTAATTTGCAATTGGTTCAGTACAAGCGCTAGGGAAACTATTAGTGGTGTGTCCTAATCCAGTGTCCATTTTAGGCAAGAAAAAGCTAGACTTGATTGAGGTAATGACTACAACGATATTTTGATGTCTTTTACTTGATTGTGTCTGTTGCGGTGCAGGGGAAGACTTCAGAAGCAAGTAAAATAAAAAAAAAGATAACTGGTTACTGATAAGAGACTTTGTTTCCCCTCACTTTGTGAAGGTCCTCCTGTTATTGTTCATCAAAAGTGGTAAATAAAACTTCAGGCTTGCTTTTTGCAGGTTCCCATTTCTCTGTGTATTTTGGATATAACTCTTACCTTGTGCTAAGATTGTAAGAAAATAAAAGCAAAACACTTTTTTCTTGTCACTTGCTAATTCAAAATCAGCAATTGCCTCATCTGTGTGTTAGTGACAGCTGTAAAAGTTTTCAGTTCTAGAGCTGGCCTGGAAATATCCTCATTCTCAATGGTCGGTAGAAACTGTCTCTTTTAAACAAAAAGTATACAAAATAAAATTCTCCTGGAGAGACCTCTCCTTATAAAGCATCTTGTTATTCAATTTGGCCTCAGCTAATTGGCCACTTAGTAATTTGTGTCCAAATTCCAGACACAGCAGAGAACAGAAGCCTACACGGAGCTCTACCAGGTCTCTGGGACACAGCCCTACCACAGAGACCCAGCCCTGATGTCAGGTGTGCTGACTGCACCCTCCCTTAGAGATGGCATACATCATCTCACTCATGGTGTGTACAGCCTTACTATGAGGAAAGACTAGGAGGACTATTTGTAGGTACTGAGCATGTTGGAGATATCAGCCTCACTGACTACCACAAGTGCAAGACTGTCATTTTGATTGCTGGTGTACATGCAAATGCAGAGCACTCCCAACTTGGCACATGGGAGCAATCACACCTGAGCCCTTCAAATGTGGAAACAATTATCCTAGCACCTCAGCCAGCAGTCAGCATGGTGACCTGTGGCGAGTTCCTCTATTATGTATTATCAGTAGCACTGCAGGGAAATGCTCACATTTTGTGAGATTAAACAGACAATAGGAATTGTAGTCAGATTTTTTTTCTCTTGCCTGAATAGTCTGTATTTATCTCCAGGCAACAGGAGAAGGAAAGTACAGAGAGCTTGCACCGTCATCTGACTGTTTAACTCTTCAGACTTTGTCTTGGAGTGGAATGCAATGTATAATGAAATTCCTTTTTTTAAGCTAGAACAAGTTCTGACATACTCAGTCATGCCCTAACTTTCAGAAAACACACACCGCAGTTTTCAGACAGTGAACAACAGCCCTTACCTTCTCAACCAAGAGATGTCCAATAGAAAATGAATTGATTTTCTGCCTTTACAAGCCTGCAAAATCTAGAAGTAGATTTTCATGCACGTACCTGATAGTCCACCGACATCCATCTTCTTCAGGTTCTTTGCCTCCAGAATGACGACAGTCAGTTTGCCAGCAGTAGGCACATAACGGAGGGAGAAGCAGATATCACCCAGTTTTTCTTGCTGTGAAACCAAACAAGACATGGTGCTATAATCATTTTTTGAACCTTTTAAAAATACATTTGTGAAAGCCCCACAGAAAATTAACGGGATTACATCTCAAACTCCTATTGTTAAACAAAACATTCAAATGAACAATATGAGATATCCGCCAGAAGTTGCCCAGCTTAAATCCTTGATAACCTCAAGGCCATTGCAGCAACTGGAGTTCACAGCAACTGTCCTGTATGGAGCCAAATGACAAGATATGTGCTGGCTGCAAAAGTAAGTTATACTGCTCAGCATTTCACCCCTGACAATCAGGGTCCCACAAATACTGTTTGCCCTTTAAACCAAGCCATGACTGTTTTTTTTTTTTCCCAGGTTGTGTTTCAGTGGAAATCAATTAACACACATGGATACATAACCACTAGACTGCTTTCTGCAAAACAGTAACAGGGATCTTTCTCATCACACTTTGTCACAAAAGCAAAAAGTATAAAATCCACAAAGCACAAAATATTTAGTATAAAAAAAGACTTGTCTTCTATCTGACAGGCAGGGGGAAAAAAAAAAAAAGCAGATATAGGCTGGGAAAGCATGCGGTGCATCCCTCCTCACATCAGGAATGGTTGGAAGGATTTGGTTTTGCCTTCAGCCTTGCAGCTTATCATCTGTGATCCTGCAAAAGGCAACCTTATGCAATTTATTGCTTAGTACCTTCCTAACAGCCCTGGCAAAGAGAGAAAGGCTGAATTGTGTTCAGAATTACAGGAACTTTGTTTTAAAAGGAGGAGTAACAGATTTGAACTTGCAGATACCAGAGAGAGAGAGAGAGAGAGAGTTGGGGGGAGGAAGAGGGGAGGGGAGGGAAAGAGGGAGGGAGGAAAGCATTGCTTAAAAATGATCACTAGGATGATCTGAGCTGCTTTCCTCCTTCCTTTCAGGCACAACAGTCTCTCTAGGGGGGTAACAAGGTTGCTTTTGAGACAAGAAGAATCAGGTTACACGGAACAGTCCAATAAAGCATTTGACAGCAGTGTTTCTCCTTCAAAGACATTAGCTCTTATGGCACATGTCTGTATCTACAATTTATTCTGGCAGTAGAGTATAAAGTACATGTCTATCAAGAAATATCTCTTTGGATCCAGTGTTTTGTTAGGATAAATTGGAAGGTTGTTGTTGAAAAGTTTTGGGGGTGTATCCAAGCTCTTTGTTAAGACACTAGGTAATTTTTTGCAGGAATTATGGACCTTTTCCCCATACCACAAATGCAAAAAGAACATGACAATCTACCAGGTTCAAAGAGCCAAGGGGAAAGAGGTAAAGTCAGAACCTTACCTAAAAAGCTGGGGGAACACTATTGAGAGCAACTGGCTCACATATTCATGGATGTAGCAGGTATTTCCTAGAGAAAAGACCACCCATGTCCTTAGGACTTTACCATCCATGTAAAAGGAACCAAAATGTTCCTTTCCAAATGGGAGCTCAAGCTTCCAAGTCATTTAAGAGAAACTGAACTTTATCCACCAAGATAAATTTTCAGTGTCAGTAGCAGTTCTCCTCTCAATAGCTCTTATACATAATCACTTTTTATCCAGGTGTGGATAAGCATCTGCAGTATATCCATCTGAAGGATGCATGCCAGATACTCAGCCATATTTCAGAGTTTACATCTTCCTCCCTTATCAAAAAGTGCGTGGGCTTGTCTCAGAAGACTTCCTTGGGGATGTGGAATTCTTTGTTGTTCCCAGCAAAAGACTGGAGTGGTATATATAAGAACGGCAGGCATCCTGTAGTTATTGTTCCTTTTAATTTTAAAAAACTTAGAAACTGCAATAATAACGCAACATTTATAAAGTGACAGACTCTGAATTGATTATTACAAGTTGGGAATGAGATCCAGGGATTGTAATAGATAGTTACCTGCAAAACATCAGCTCAGTGATCACCAGTGGTCAGAAAACATACAGAACACAGTTATGTATAATTAGGAAATGCTCAGAGAGAACACAACAAAATAGCTCATGATGTTAAATGTGTCTGTCATGTACAAAAACACTGTCAGAATGCACAAGCGCCAGTATCTTGAAAACTCGTGCAGTTATGGTGTCCTCCCCACCTCAAAAAGGATATGATAGAATTGGGAAAGATTCCAAGAAAAGCAGCAGGAATGATCAAAGATATGACACAGCTTCTGCAGAAGGAACAGCTAAGTAGATCAGGACTCTTCAGGCTGGAAATGGGCTGGCTGGGAAGCAGTGTCTTAGGGACCTCTATCTGACCCAGGAGGGCTACAGTGATGTTATGACCTTGCTCAAAAGAAGAGATCCTAATATCAGAAAATTTGTATTTTTAACTCATATCTAGAATAACCTAATAAGATGTCTTTCACAGCATGGACTGCACTTCTGTGGAAGGACTTACTATTCTTCCCTGTCTGAATATACTGTTATAAATCCCAGCATTAGATTCAGATCATGGAAATACAGATTTCAGCTGTGCAATCTGCATAACTCATGCCCGGCTCTAACCGAGCCTACAGTGACAGCAAAACACACTCCTGTTCCCCTGACACTCAGTTTTGGAAGTCCATATTGGCTAGGCTCATGGTTAAGTTGATCTATCACTTGCAGCTTGTTCAGAATGGAAGAAATCAATTGCTTATTGATTTGTGTTATCATGATCACAGCTCACCCAGCCGCCCAGTGGTCACTGTTCTGTTACATGGTAGACTTGGTTTAAATTAGCCTGGTTGATTCTTGGGGCTCTGAATAAGACTGTAATGGGCTATATTTGAAAGCTCATTTTAGTCCCCCATCTTAGAGACCTTTGTAGTCACCTATCACCTGACATTCAAGGGCTCTGCCCTCACCTCTAAATTCACTAGGCAGAGCTTTGGTTGTAGCAACACAGGAACTTGTATTCCCTTGTATTCCTCAGAAACTCACCTCACTGACAGACTATCTAAACATCTGTTTTGGAAGGTACTTTTAAATCAATACCATGCTTCTAATTGTTCCTTTGATTGGGGTTTGCTTGGTTCGTTTTTTTTTCTTTTCTTTTTTTTGCTTTGTACTTGTGTTGAGACTAGAGTGTGTTTAGCAAGCATAAATCGGTGTTAGCATTGCTGCTTGTGATCTGAGCGCTTCAGCAGAGGCTGGAGGAGATACTTTACAAACACAGCTATTGCCACGGAGACCATCACCTCTCACCAGCCTTTCTCCATCTGTAATCATGTTATGCTTCTGTGCAAATACCGCAATTGTCTACACAGAAGAGTGATTTTATGAGAGCATTTAATGCATTTTTAGCCTCTTTTAATGTAATTTTAGCTGCAGGAAGCACAGAGAAGAAGCCAGCATCACGTAAACAGCCAGTTTTCCATAGATCACCAGCAGGCCATGGGAAATGGCAGCAGATGATGGGTTCATTCCAGTGAATAACTTGAAGAAAAAGCATAGGCACCTCTTCAAATGCCTACAGAATCACGTTTAGTACTTTTTTTGTTGTTATTAAAATCTGCATTAACTGCATTTCTTCAATATTTCTTGTACTTTTAACATTTTCTCTTTGCATGACTGCCACAAGTTTTCTATTCCTAAGCTGTTTTTTGGGTTTTTGTTTTTGGGGGGGGGTGTTTAATTTTAAAAATATTTGTCAGGCAAAATACTGCAAGTGGCAGCACTGCAATGAAGCAACAAAAAGCAATCACTAGAGGTGTGGTTTGCAGGAGATAATTACAAACCCCTGCAGGGCTACGAGGCACAGATGAGTGCTTCTGGTATGGTGATTATCTCATGGAGGTGCCTTATTGTTACTATGAATTTCTTTCAGCCCTATGTATAAATAATTTATGTTGGTAAATTACTTTGATCTCTGATGGAAACTGTAAGTTAGTGTTAGAAACTTCCAACTGGGAGGTTCATAGACATTAACCTATTCATGTATAATGCCTAAACACCAATCAAAAGACTCTCTCCACCTAAGCAACTTCAGAACTTCATTACATTTAAAGAGGATGCAATGGAGCAGAACATAAATGACATAGACAGCATTGGTAACACTCCTTCAGCTCAGAAAAGGCTATTTGAAGTCCTCTTGAGAACCTGGACTTTTTAGAGATGACTCTAAGTGGCTCCTGCCTGTCTCATGTTTCTTCTCATATTTGTCAGTAGTCATTTTTGCCTTGACAGTATACTCTCCTAATGAGCTACAGAGAAAAATGCTATTTATGCAGATTACTCTCATTCACACTGCAGAATCTCTAACAGTGATATCTATCTTCTTAATATAAGCATTCTCCATATTTTTGTGGAAGACATTATGAGAAAGTTGATGCTTGCAGCTCTTCTGGTAAAACAATATCAAAATAATGAGCCACAGCACCACATGCTTTGTCCTAATTGGATCTAAGACTCCAAAATAGTCAGTAGAGGAATCATATAAACACAGTGAGGTGGGTTTCCAACTTCAATACCTGGTTTTGACTGTGGATATTTGTATAAGCCAGAGAGAAACACAACAGGAGGTGGTCTGTGGGTGAAGACCCAAAATACAAACTTCCACAAATCAAATTTTCAATAGAAGCTCATAATGTTCACTGTATAGTTTTCACACCAACCAAAATGTTTTAAAACTCTGTGCAGAAAACAGGAACAGCATAAAGGTTGGGTTATAAGCTAAATCGGCATCTTGCAAATTCAGGAAACCTGGGTAAACTGTAATGACAGAATCTCTAATCCTAATTTGCACATCCATGGGTTTCAGACAGTTTTGAGGCCATCATATTCTGTTTACACATGGAGATCTCAAATCCAACAAATTCCTTTTCTTGGTGCGTAAACCATGAATACACTAAGGCGCAAAGGTGTCACAATAATACTAGTAACACAATCACATGGATGCAGAAATGGATGACATGGACTGGCCATGACTTCAATTAAGCCATCATAGCAAGTGGGCAGAATTAGCAACCCATACACAGCACTGGGGTCTACAACTGGAAAAATATTGCTCCTCCACAGCCCCCAGGACAAATAGAGATCACACTGGGAAAAGGAAATACTGGTTTGTTGGACTCCCCCTTTTTCTTTAAACCTGAAATTGTATTGCCACAGCAGCTGTCCTTAACGTTACCAGTTTCAAAGGCACTGGATTTTTTGTAAATACATCATTAAAGAACAAAGCAGAAAATTTCAAACTTGCAATAGGTACAATCAGGAAAGAAAGACAATCTTTCTCTTATGCTTGCAAATCAGGAACCAGGTGACCCCAGAATATGCAGACGATTCTGCCACAATTAGACAAAGGAGTGGGAAGTGAGCAAGAAGCTCTTAAAACTCAGTTTGCATAAATAGGCTAGAAATAGATGGTGCAGCAGGGAAAGATAAAGGAGAACCGGAAAGAGAAAGACAAGCTGGAGTTAATGTGTCAGCCCATTATTATGGCACTTTTGGAGACTATCGCATGAATATGTATGCATACCAAGTACCACCATACCCCAAAGTCTCTGAACTACTTCTGGGATAAAGTCCTGAGAGCAAATAGGAAAGGCAAGTTCTCTCCAGCCTTTTCAATCAAAAGGCTGATTACAGAAGTAGCTACTTCAGACTTGCAAAATGTTAACTATAAACCCAGTCAATATAAACTTAGGACTTTAACAACTAAACCATTAATCTGACAAGCAGAGTAATTCCTTTGCTGTCTAGAAGAATTTCATGCCCATGAACGGAGGAGCCATGCTGTTATACAGCTAGCAGTAAATAGGTGCTAAATGCCTCTGGAGAGAAGGTAGAACCTTCTTCATGACTGCACCTACTGCACTTTTGAAGAAAATATTTTAAAACAATAAAATACGAACAGACAATGCCCTCCTGTGTGTTTCCTTATTCAAGGATCAGTCTTTATTCGCAGGAATAACCCACTTGTCTTACAAAATGGAAGTTCAGAGTGTCTGTGATCAAAACTCTCTCCTGTTTGCTTTTACTAACATCATTTTAGAAGTGTCTTCAGAGGTTATACCCTCTTCAAATGTGCAAACTTGGCCATAAAAGGAAGCTCCTGTTAATGTAAAGTGTTCAGTTACAAGCCATATAAAAAGTAAATTAAGAAGCGAAGCAAAGCAAAGTGAAATAGGTTACAGCAGGAGACCTTGGAAGAAACAGAGGGTTCTTGAGGCAAAGATCCAGAGGGCTCATTTTGGATGCTGTAAAAAAGGGCTTAGCAGTGACCACAGGCTAAGGAAGAGATGGAAAGGAGACTGATGCTAGGTGAACAGAGAACAGAAATAGAAGCAAAGGTCCATGAGGTAAGTTTTAAAAGGGAGAAGTTTTAGGGCAGACAGGGAACATTCTTTCAAATGAAGTGAATTTATTAAAGGTATCAGGAGGTGGTATCTGTAGGGATACAGTCATGGTATAAAGTAGGAGTGAGGAAGAGCCAGAAGAAATGGTTTAATTGCATATTCCTTTTGACTGATTTTTCCTACTACAGTCCTACTCTCTGACTCCTTTGTGATACAACTTCTGTATGCCAGCACTACTTTTTACCTTTGCTTAAAGGGAACAGACCTGGCAGGATCTTTCTGTGGAAATAAAATCTCCTTTTTTTTTTTCTCCCCCCTCTGCCCCAGCACTACTCGATATAGAAATTCTTCAAAAATCTCTGTCTACTTATTGCAATATATATAGAGAGAAAGGTAGTAGATTGCATTTCTTTTAATTGCCCTAATTATGTGATATTCTCCAATGCAATGGTAAATTGGACTTGAAAGCAAGTTGGGCAATAATTTGAACCAGCCAATGTTATTAAAAAATTAACAAGTCAGGTTTTGTCAGCTTCCTCCTTTTAGTCCTCTTCATTACATTTTTAACTGTTTAGAGAAAGCACTTCTATTACTGCTTTCTAAAAAGCGGAGGAAATGGAAAGAGAAAACACTGTTATTATTAGTAGAAAATGACACTTCACGGTCATCAGTTTAAAAGCATTACAATCAGCTGCCTCTTGTAAAATGAGAAACGCTGTGGCTGAAGGCACTTGAAATCAAAGATTAGCAGAAACGCACTCTTTGATTTCCAAACAAGAGACCGTGCTACCAAACATACCAAGTTCTTAATTAAACAAGAAGAGAATTAATTTCTTAAATAAATCAGAAAGGGAGGAATGAATTAAAAGAAATGTATATGCCTGAACATCATAGCCTGGTTTTCTGTAACTCTGCCTACCCACAAATGCTTGCAGCTGGCTGCTCTGCTTTAATGATTGAATCTTGCTCTGTTTTGCCACTTGGCTTCTCCTCAGCTCCTGCCTGATCATATTTCTAAATGTCACTCACGTTTATGCAGGCCAGTGCACAAAACAAAATTAATTTAACTGAATGGCACATTAATATTATTACTTTTGACAGCATGGAAAACTTATTAACTACAGCATGTCACTAGGCTAGTCTTCTAGTGAGTAGTATAAGTACAACATTGAAAGCAAATGTAATACATTCGAAAGATTTTATTTTGCTTATCAGACACTGTGAGAAGTCAAATCACAAAGCTTTTCCATAATTAGAATATTATATGTGTATTGCAGTCACTTTACAGAAAATCCTTGTTCTCGTGTGATAGGGTACGGGAAGTCACAGTGCAGTACCCTTGCTTGATTTGAAAACATCTGTTGTAGTAAGTATGGGCACCTTAATGCTTAGATAATGCAGTTTCTACTACCAAGAGTGCCTTGCAATTGACTCCAAAACTTTAGATTATGGATTGATATTACAGCATACATCCAAAAAAGGATCAGTAGAGAGCTGTAATTAAGAATCAAATCAATTACCGATTTCTTACTTGTAAGGTGTACCACTGGATGTGGTAGTGTATTAAAAACCTGGCATGAACCTTGCTACGGTGACCATACGTTATCGATTAATGAAAGACAGAACAAACAGACTACACAAACCAGCAGGTGGGAAAAATTGGCATGATGGAATGAGTAATCCTCTATGACTGCTGGTAAATTCTGCTGAAATTCAACAGCCCCAGGGAAAGACTACCAGGTGAATTCAGTGTCTGCATTACTGAAGCTATACAGTATATTTCAATTTGTTCTGCAAGACCCACAAGGAGAAATTCAGTGGAATTTGTGGATTGCCTTCATAGCCAGCTATCTTCTTCCCTTTCCTCTGTAACAAACTACCAAGACAAAAAGACGTGGCACCTCATACCTGTCCCGGCTACATTATAAATAAATGGTTCCTTTTGCAGGGACACTAACACAGCCTGGTTCACTCAACTTCTGCAGATATATGTCCTCCTTTCCCTCATCTCTTGCTTGCTGCAATGCCAGGTCAGCTTTCATGTTCCTCCATAATATCCCCCAGCAGTACCTCCAGCTCCCTTCTATGACCCCAATCACAAACCCCACAAAATACAGCATCCTCCTCCAAATATCTCCTAAATTGGCAAGTAGGCAAGAACGAGTATGCGATGTGGTTGTTTTAAGACTAGAAACCTGCTGGTTAGCTAGCAGCAGGCCAAACAGAACACGTGAGGACCCGGCACATGCTCAAGGATTTTTCTGAACAGGGCAAGAATCTGAGTATCTATCCTCTTTCAGCCATTGGTTTCCATTAAATTTACAGGAGCTTTCTTACCATGCTCCCCAGCTTCCAGGGCAGCATGCAACACAGTTTGGGCCAAAACCAGCTTGTGCCTTTATTTTCACAAGGAGACAACGAGGCCATACAGGCAGGTCAGGATACTCGCTACGATGCAACCACAGTGGTGACTTGGAAGGGGCTGCAAATCAGGGTACTGCACAGCAAGCTGAAAAGACACAGGATTTGCTAATCGGAAAACCACAGACAGCTTATGTAAGTTAACAGCTGATAGGAATTACAGTTCTCCACCTGTAATTTATCAAGATGAAGAGGACTTTCACCCAAGTCAATGCCATCTTTTACTTCCATCCACTGCTTCTGTGCTATAAGCACAGGCAGGATTTGAAATCCCTTTCTGCATCATTGCTCTTACATTGTTTTCTTATGTTGCCCTCTTTTGCTAATTTTTGTACTGGAGATTTTTCCAGAGCAGCAAAACTTCCCAAAAATATGAGATGGGCTAAAGGATATGCAGCTGGAAAAGAGGCAAGCTGAAAAGAGGCACTCTTGCTCTAGTGCTTCCTAGTTTCAGGGAAGTCAGAAATATGCAAAATACTCTCTCAGATAATTTCAATATTTTTGCCTTTGGTTCCACTTGAAATGAAGAAATTAATACATGCCTTCTTCTACAACCTCTTGCATTATAAATTTTAAGTTCAGCTTGTTAAATATTTGTGCTCAGTTCAAGAATGTGTTCCCCCTAACTAGTGCTATGTATTCATATCTGTTGACTTACCCTTACCAGGCTCATATCCACTTCTTAAACTAAGCATTCAAAAATATATTTTTATGAAACTACTGAAATAAATTCCAGGTTTTGGATAAATACATACTGGCAAGAACATCTTTTATTACTCCACTTCCCCTGGTTATTTCACTTTGAAAAACTGTCTTAACACATTCTTTAGGAAGACAAGACAGCTCATCAAAGGTCATCACAGCAATCAGTACCACACACTGAATTTCATTAATCTCTTCAGTAAAAAGAAAGAGGCCACTGCAGTCATCTATAAAAATCTAGGAAAGACGACTGTACTTATCATGAAATCTCTGGCTCAATGATGTTCATTTTTAATAAATCTTAGACCACAAGGGAAATTCCAGAAGACTGGAACAGTGCTAATGTTATGCCCTTCTTACTTAAAAAAGGCCAAATGGGATGAAGGCAGTATCTATCAGCCATTTGCCTTTTATCAAACCCAGATGAAACAAAGGAAGAACTCATAAAAGTTTGCATTATTGATGGTTTAAAGGATATGGAATATAAGGAATGTGAAGTCACATGGTTTTATGGAAAATAGGTCTTTTCAACTAAGACCAGATTCATTCTTTGGTAAGATTGTAAATTTGGTTGATGAAGGAAACATGCAAAAATTTTTTGTTTGTTCTGTTCAAGGTCTACTGCTGTTTTTATAGATGTGGAACACATTTCTGCTGATAAAGTAAGCAGGCCATACAAGAATTAACATAAAGATAAATAGTAATGCAACAGGTTGGTCAGAGAGGAAGTGCTAAAACACTTAGCTGTAACAGTCACACAGAGTACATTTTCATACAGCCAAAAGCAAAAATTCTACATCCTAAGACAAAGAGCTCAAAACTACTTCGAAGTATCTACTGAATCAGGAAATATATGTTACAAGGCAGTGGCTCCTGCTGAGGATTTAGGGTCATAACCTACAGACCATGAACTGCTAGTGTAATGCTGTGCAAAACACCCAATAACAGAAGTGAGCAGAAGTAGCTGGTGACTTTGCCTGTCTGGCAAAGGTATCAAGTATACTGCACACAGTCCTTGTGTACATACATTTTTTTAAGATGCTGAAAACTAAAAAAAAGGTAAAAAGTCACAACTCTTATTGGAAAAATGAAGAAAAAGCCTGATCATGAAAAACATAAAAGATGAATTTCTGCAGCTTTCTGAAAAGACAATTGGAAATGACTTGATTACAGTGCATAAGTACTGCAGAGAAGAGGAAGCATCATGTATTAAAATGGCTTGAATCTACTGAAGAAGGGCATAAAAAGAATCAATGACTTGGAGTAGAATCCAGTAACATCCAAATAACAAATAAAGCACACATTTTTAACAGAGAGAGAAACTGCTGAAGCTATAACAGATGTGTTATTTTCTCCATCTACTGATGTCTTCAAATCAGTAACTTGCAACCTCTTTGGATTTGAAGACCCTCTAAGAGTTTTCCAGCAGAGGTGCAAAGCTGCCTATAATGAACACTGGTCTACTGTCAGCAGCCTCCTCATTGTAACCTTTGTCAGTAAGGTCTCACGCAGAATTTTCCAGTGGAATTTCCACAAAATTCTGATTAGATGATATTAAAATGTGTCATAGGAGACTTGGTTTTGGTGAACTTCCATAAAAAAACATGCAGGATAATACTGAAAGTCAGGATGCCATGAGGAAATCTGATGTTTCGGAGTTTGCGGTCTGTGGCCATGCAGCCAGGACAAAATGCCACGGGCTGAGACTCAGAGGGTTTCTAGCTCCTTGCTCCAAAACCAAGCAAGGTCTAACTTTCAGGTTTGTAAGGGGGTTTCCTTGCGCCACTTTCCTCCCAACTTGGCACAGAGGGAACACTACTATCTCCTGGATGCTCCCTGTTTCCTAGATTGAGTTAGATTATAGGAGGTTATTTAAAATGTTCCTTGAAGATCTAGGAGTCCTCCAGATTTAGGGCAGACAACCTCACCTCATTTAGAAAAATACCCAATTTGATAGGAAACAGTAGTATTTCTAAACAAAACAAAGGTATTTGAAATGGGGGATTTTTTTCAGAAAGAATTTTTTAATGTTACCTAGTCTAGGTTCAATGCAAATACAAAAGATCCGATTTAAAGACCTGTCATCCTGAGCGAGTTCTAAGAGGTTATATAGTGGTGCCTTCTGGCAATGAACCCAAGGCTAACAGTCTAAGGAGCATGTCCCAGTGTTTATACACAAGATATTCACAGCTTTATATGTAGTGATTGTGCTTGAGGCTGATTAACAGCTAGTTTTCATGATAGGGAACATATAAAAACGGAAGTTTCAGAGCCTTAAATTCTTACATGATGTGCATGGTGTTTGTGCTTACAGGAACTTATGCCAACTCTAGAACTCTACAGCTGAAAACCAAGCAGGAAGCCAATATTCTCAAGTCATTCTGGAACACATGATTGTTGCAGCAAACCTAGTAGAGCTTAATTAAAATCTGTTCTCATTTATCGTATATCAGAAAATGATAATTTTTGGATTTTATAATTTTAAATGTAGAAGTTGTAACTTCCAATACACTAAAAGTGGATATTTTTCCTTTAGGCTGATGGATAACACTAAAAGCATACAGTTCTCCATTAAGAAATCAACTAATAGTTTAGTATCATAGAGAGACATTCTGAAGAAATAATCATGTCTTTAAGAGATTTTAAATGATTTAATGATTTAAAGGATATGTAGAAAAGTATGATTCTATATGTAGAGAAACAACATTAATTTTCTATATCAAATTGCAATGAGACAAATTGGTCCTCATTGTAAAAAAAAGAAGATGGGGAAGCATGTGCATATTTGGGTAGCACATGAAGTTACAGGTGGTTTTTTTTTGAGGGCTTTGATGTATTGTCATATACAAATTAATGTTTAAGAGTGATAGAAAAAGAAAATGCAGGGATGAAAACCTACTATGACAAGAAAGAAATCATGGGATATAGAGATGTAGAACAGAATAGAATATTTCAGTTGGAAGGGCCCTACAATGATCAAGGTCCCTTCCAACCCAAAGCATTCTATGATTCTATGATTCTATCATCTAGTCCAACTGCCTGATCAGTTCAGGGCTGACAGAAAGTTAAAGCATGTTATTAAGGGCACTGCCCAAATGCCTCTTAAACACTGACAGGCTTGGGGCATTGACCACCTCTCTAGGAAGCCTGTTCCAGTGTTTGACCACCCTCTCTGTAAATAAATGCTTCCTAATGTCCAGTCTAAACCTCCCCTGACACAGCTCTGAACTATTCCCACTCATCCTATCACTGGATACCCGGGAGAAGAACTCAGCACCTCCCTCTCCACTTCTCCTCAGGAAGCTGGAGAGAGCAATGAGGTCGCCCCTCAGCCTCCTTTTCTCCAAACTAGACAAACCCGAAGTCCTCAGCCACTCCTCACAGGACATGCCTTCCAGTCCTTTTACCAGCTTTGTTGCCTTCCTCTGGATGCATTCAAGGACCTTCACATCCTTCTTAAATTGTGGTGCCCAGAACTCCATACAGTACTCAAGGTGAGGCCTCACCAACGCCTGAATACAGTGGGATAATCACCTCTTTTGACCGGCTGGTTATGTTGTGTTTGTTGCACCCTCTAAGATGCAGTCTGCCCTCTTGTGCTGTGGAAGAACTGCAGCTCTTACTTTGTGTCACAGAACTGTAATAGTTGTACCTATTTTCTGTACAATAAGTACAAGCAAAAAAATCAGAGTAATAAAAATTAATTCAAATGACCCACATCTCCTGGAAAATGTGCCTGCTCTAAAACATCACAGAAAATTAATGTTCAGCCTGGCTGATTAATGTGAAAGTCTGAATGAATAAAAACACTTTCAGCATAATCCGCTGCTATCTAATTCTGGGCTGGGCATTAACAGACAGGGGATGTCAGCTGCAGACCTCAGGGCACTCACATGAAAATGAGCTGCTGCCAGTTTTGAAGCCTGAGCTCCACTCACCAACAGAGATCCTCCAGTTAATTTTCACAGTTACTGAAGAAGATATGGAAAAACAAAGGTAAAATAACTGGGTTCCAGACAACCCGGTAGCTCTGAAGATTACCAGAAGCAATTTAAGTAGCACCTAACATTGGTTAAGGGTCTAACAGGAAGCTCGGGCGCTGTCTGCTCACTGCCATCCATACCACTGAGAAGCTGCAGTGCCATGTTCTATGCTGGTGGCATCAAAAGCAAGTTATAAACCCCACATAATGGTAATCGTCTAGGAAATGACTGAGGTTAGAATTTTATGGCAAAGTCTCTGTCTAAGAAGAAGAGATTTGAACTCAAGGTCAGCCACAAGTGGAAAAAGGCACTAGAGAAGGGTTCCCAAATTCAGTTGCCATTATCAGTGACAGAGTAGCAGTAACTCCTAATTCTGTGCTGTTGTAGGCGAATGCATCTAGCCGATCAAGCAGCAATAACATACCACTTTGAACTCTCTTTCTCACTGCTAGTTTGGAAACTCCTGCTTTTTTGCACTATTTCTGTAATTGTAATTACAGACATAATGCTCAAGAAAAATGTCTTGGCCTCCATATCACTGGATTCCGTTTCAGGTATTTCTCTTCACCTAGTGCTTGGCCAGCAAGAAGCACATACAGAAAATATCTGGGTTCAAAAAGGAGATCAGAAGTTAATTTCATCTGTGCACTGATGATTGTAGCTCAAAGTGAGTTGTGTTCTGCTCTAAGCACACAGCAGGAGCAGTAATTCTGTGGCAGTGACCATTCTCAAGGCCTCCACAGAAAAAAATCTTACTCTGGAAACTCTGTTAGTGGAAAGGACAGAACAACTATAGTACTGCTCCATCCATCTAGTGAGTAAGCCAGCCAGGCAGCCATCTGAAACAAAAAGTCTCAGTTAATGCAATTAAAGGCCACTCACAAAGCTATTAAAGTCTGCACAAAAGCTTCCATCACAGAAGATGCATCATAAAAGAAAGACGTATTTCTGCTTCATACTCAGGTCTACGTCTTACATGCACACATACACACAGAGGGAGAATATGTTGAGAAGTGAGGAGGTGGAGTGATTCACAGAAGTTTGATCTCTGGTCAACATAGATACTAAAAAGCAAAATTCATGTACTCGACCTCTGAAAAATATTAGCATAAAACCAATAAAAGCCTAATACCACAAAACTGAAAATAACAGTATTATGTTCTAGATTCTAACTGTGATTTCTCTAAAATAAGGGCATTTGGTGCTAATTCCTGTCACAGGTACAATGCAAAGTGCTTCAAATACCAATTAAGCTCGCTGTTGAACTAGACTGAAACACAAAAGGCTCTGAAAAGAGGTTAAATGTTTACTATGGTAATCTCTGACATGGTCTAAATTGGTGTTTAAGAGCTGACAGAGGAAAAAATGATGAAAATGACTAACCCATTCCTTTCTCGGACCACTATTCCTAAATCTTTGTCTTTAACCTTTTCAAAAATACATCTCTCTCTGATGCTTCTGGAAACCAAGATCTTTTACTTCTATGTGGAGTGGGCACAACAAAGCAAGGAGACCGGAGTGGCACACTATGCCTCAACCTTTTAGTGAAAAAGCTGTTGTCTTCTTTGTGAGAGCTGCTCTTTCCTTCTGACTGTTAAAATGCTGGTCTCTGTTCTGAAGGTCCTTCTAATGACACTTATGATGGAGTATTTTGATACAGCCATCTTACAGCTTCCCTTAGCTCCTGATCCTGGTTTGTAACATCAATCAGATAACGATTTTTGTCACTGTCGGTTTGCAGAGGGAGGGGAGAAAGGGAAATAAGGTATTACCCTGGACTACTGCAAAGCTTCCGTGTAGAATTCCCGTGAGAAATGCAATTTCTGCCTCTGGATAATGCGTTCACAGATCCTGGTAGTCAGAAAAATAAGTACATAAAAGTCCAGATGGAGAACAATGCAGGAAAATTTCAGATATAGCATGTTCTGTGGTCCTTTCATACCAATCAGCTGATTCTGCAGATGCATTTGCAATCCCTCCCAGATTACAGAGCTTTGTAACTGGGAGTACTCTGCGATTATGGCTGAATTCCCTGGAACTACTTCTGCAGCTTCCATCCAAAAGATCTCTTTGTAGCGTAGCTTTAGCACCTTCCCCTTGGAATATACTCCAACCCATGCTAATGACTGATACATCAGCTACCTGAATGAATCACTTGCACATACATGGAGAATACTTCCAGCATCTAAGTGATATAAATTCTGCTTAAGCCTTTTCAAGAAGAACTCTAAGATGATTTTGATCCCTCTCAGCATCTTTCTCAAAAGCCTATGAAAACGTGATTCAGAACATTGCTTTCCAAATGCCACTGTATGTTTAACATCCAAGTCCAGTGCTTTTGAACTCCTTGGCTGGTCTGGTCTCTCTCCTCTGTTAAGCATTTTAAAATATCCTATGCTTGAGCAATAAAAAACCACACAATAACTTTAAGAGGCAGAGATGGGGAATTGCCCACTATTCCTTCCTTGCAACTTTCTACAAGGTCTTTAGAAATATGCCTTGTCTAGAATCGACATTAATATAACTGTTATTATTTTGTGGATGGATCATTAGATGCTTAGCACCAAGTGTAGGATCTACTTTGTCAGCACAGTTTAACCTCAAGATGCCCTTCCACACTGAAAGTCAAACAGTAATAAGCATGTTTTTGACAAATCAGCAATACAAGTTTTTCTGATCTCAGAATGAATACTGTCCAGAAACAGAAGGGCCCCAGCAGGGCCTGAATTTATCAGTGAACTTCTCCTTCTTGTCTGCTGTCCTCTGTATTTGAATTTAATATCTGTAAAGCCAGACAGTCTGAGATGAATCAAGACAAGTTCCCTTTTGATTTCAAGTAAGCCAATTACATTCTTTCTGTTGTAACACAAGAATGCCTCTGACCTACTAAGGTAGGTGTCTTTTCCAGAGAGGGAGTTAAGAAAGAGAATACTCAACAAAGGTATATAGTGGGATTGTCAGCTGAGTATGAAAGGCGAAAAAAGAAATGCATAATTCTAATAGCCTGAAACAGTACTGTAACTGCTGTGCTTGAGTCATACGGTTTTACCTTTAAAATCACAACGTTTTCAACATCTTCAATTTCAAGCTGAAAAACAACTAACTAACAGCTGAAGAATTTCAAATCAGGCTTGTTTGTTCTCAAATGTAAGCCATCTCCCTCATATTAAGGGTTTGTTCCCTGTCTCACTATCAAATTCAGTTCCTCTGCAGGACAGCTGTTGCACTTAACATTCAACATTGTGCACTTAAGTGAATGTATGTTCAACGTTGTGCATTTACTGTATGTAACTGCCACAAAATCTGAAAATTAAAAAAACCCTTAGATTTAACATTTTAAAGTTTTAATTGGGTGTAAGATGAAGTGAACTTGAGAAAACTTGAACACCATGCAGAAAACATAGTGATCCAACATAATATGCAGCTAAATAAAGGAGATCTCACATTTTAAAATTCGGCTGACACTCTGACAGAATCTCTATAGGGATAATGACACTTCCTTTTGCAAAGCACTGTGCTATCTGCAAAGCTGTATAAGAACTAAGTGTTATTATTAGAGATGGGAAAGGTCTATTAGATCATCTGTCCACCTCTGATATAACAGAAAATGACAGTGATTTGCTACCGTGATTTGGCAGTGACATTTGTAAAAATGTCCTTTCCTCTTAACTCTCTGCAAGTTTCAGGGCTGAGAATTCAATAAGCTAGGCAGCTTACTAACTTTGTCACTCTCCAAGTTCTATATACCTCTCATCCTGAGGTATTAAATATACTCATTTCAGGCCCACTTTTCCATCTCCTTCCTTCAACTTTCAGTTTTAGAAGAAGGAAAGAAAAATCAGCATGAATACCGTACATGTCAAGCTTCACAGAACGGGTCTTTCACTCCCCAGCTGCACACCGCTTGCATCTCACCCATCTGCAAGGCAGTATCGTAGCATCTCTCCTGCTTGGGATTGTGCATCATGTAGGAGTGAAGCTGTTGTCCATCTTGCTGGTGTTTTCCAGCAGACTTCCATCCAAAATATACCTAACCACAACCCACTGTGATATGAGCATCCATCATGTATTCTATCCATGGTGGATGCCTGATCAGATAATGCATCTTATCTGATGGCAGCCGTAAGAGGTCTGCAGAACTCTTGGTGGTGGATACTGGCAGGTCAAAGATCCTTCTCATGGATGAAGGCTCTGCTTCTCCACTGCTTTCAAGGGAAAGAATTGTTCCTGCTCTTCCTTATATTCCCTAAAATTTCTTGGAATGTTTGCTAGAACAGGTTTTCAGTTTAAGTGCCAATATAATAAAATGTCTGGAGGGAAATCAGTTGAAGTATGCAGGAGATGACTCTCAGTATGATTCACGCTGCTGTGAGCAAAGAAGAGGTCTGTCTGGCCTTCTGTACTGGCGTGATAACAGATATTGGATGCAGTGTGTACTCAGATAAAGTTAATGGCAGTGACATCTGGTAGATGACACAGAGGAGTAAACTCTTATCATCTGTTTTTTAACACTCTGTGCCCAAACTATTATATGTCAAACTTGGTGAAAGTGAATAATCTTTCAGTATCTACCACTCTTCCCTCCCATGCTCTCAGTCATATGAGACTGAAGGACTGCTAGATAAATCACCTCCATACATTTACAAGGACAGCAGAGCTAAAAGCAGCCAGGAAAAAAGGATTCAAGGTATGCAGCTCATTAGTAGTGGCCTCCCCAATATTTAGCAGTCATTGTACAGACTCATACATTCCCAAAGCCCTCTCACAGTCGTAACAAATGCTTACATAAAACCTTGTACCTTCAAAGTGCTTCACCAACATAAATATATTAATAAGACCTTTCCCAGAAGATAATGCATTGTCAGAGAGATGCCATTCAAATGACTGGGCTATGAGAGGTTGAGTTTCAAATATTTCATTAAACATCATCTGCCATCAATTTCAAGCCCGTTTAGAAAAAAGGATGGAAAGTACAGTGCAGCTTTATGAGCAAAAAGAAGAGTAACTGCTCGTAAAATGATTTTGCCCTCTGTGATTGCACTGTTAATTAAATTGTATATTCTGTGATGTGCATCAACTGAATTCTACATAAAGTGAAATAAAAATAAGATTTTTATACTCAGTTTGACTGATGCCACCTAGATGGTTCTTTCAAAGTGACTAGTGACAATTGCCACTGATGCGCTTTGGTATGCATTTTGTTTTGGGGTCATAATGAAAACATTAAGGATAGTTTGGCATCTGATACTTAATTGCAAACACACATAGAATTCTAGTTAGTGCTAGGTTGTTAAGAACTTACAAACTTATCTAAGTGCTGTAAGGGCAAAAAAGGAAACAAAACGTGTCATTTTTCAAATATTGCAGACTACATACAGATGTGCTTTTCAGGGACAGATTAATTATGCAATTATAACATGTAGAATAGTCTACAAAAGATTTTTTTGTAGTAATAAAATTACATTTGTCATACATTTGTCTGATGAAATCCAGTTTCTTAGGTTTTAATTCAATTTTTGTCATGTTTTCTTACAATTAGAAAGCCAGACTGCCATATCACATTCATGATCACTACCAAGATACAAGCATGTGTCTGTGGCCACTCATCTGGCCTAGGTAAATCATGTTAGCCTTTATATGCGCAGTACTGTATTTGCTAATTCTGAAGCCAGGGTACTTCTTGGTCGCAGCTATATCTGCTGTGAATTCTGCAATGTCTGCTGTGTCACCTGATTACAGGTTTATAGAGATAGGACCTCCCCCATCCCTCTCTGTCCCCTACCTATTATCACATAAAATGTACTAGAATTTCTCTGACATCTTTGCTGTGGAGCAGGGGCTGGAACGTCGAAGATGGTGAGTTACTTGGCAGTAGTCAAATATGAAACTATGAATGACATTTCATGTGAAACAGCTCCCAAACCACTGACAGATGTAACTCTCTTCATTTGTGGCAGAGATTTCTTTTCCAAACCGGGCTAAGCAATTCTTTGAATCAGGCTCAACATACATATGACAGAAGTAGAGGTTCCATAACAGAGAAAAAATAAGTGAAGACCTTTTGAATTAAATATACTTGGCTTACCTACACCTTGAGTAACTGGTTTCTGTGGGGTCACTTCTTTTTATTTGTACAGTGAGCTCAGGAGCTGTTGTAGAAAAGCTACAACTCATGTATAGAAAACTAAGATTAACAAAGTCTCTAACTAACCTAAGTTATCATGTTTTCCCATATTTATTTGATACCTTGCATGCTTATGAGCACAGAGATGCAAAAACGAAACAGGAGACCTCCTGTATTATGAAAAAATATTTAGGGAGTTGGTGTAAGCACAATTTTTCATGATGTTTTCATAAGATCATATTGCCTAGCCTCTTATAAATAAAAAAGCCACACATTCATAGTAACTTCAAAAAGGCCCTATCAAAAAAATTTATAAAAATGACAGTGTTTTTTCTGCATATATAGTACCTGAAATTTGAAGAAAGGTGAGGGCAGAGGCTCAAATGAGAACTAAGAAAAGCTAGTTTCTTCTAGCTAACATGACTCATGCACACATATTTGCACAGACAAATGACAAACATGTAAAAACAAACATCCATCAGTTCACTTGGGCTCTGAAAGCACAAATAAGGTACAACCTAGATTTTGTCTCTACTGCAAACTGTTCCAAGCTCTTGCAATACTCTTCTAACATCCAAATACTTTAAGAATTATTTATTTTAATTACCACCTCCTGTTTTAATAAAAAGTTCTTTCCAAGTCAGAATGCATTTTTGGAAGTAACTCACACTGTTCAATATCTGCTTCAAGCAACGTTATCATTGTTTTGTATTAGCAGGATGTGAACTTTATGAAGCAACCAAGTGGCTGAGGCAGGTCTTACTGTGGAGTTGAGCTAGAAAACTCAAGAGGCAATGTTCTATGCCACAAAGACATATGAAACCCCATGCTAATCTGTACCATGTTATCTGTCAGCTGCATACGGGGATATCATTGTTTATGTTCTAGAAATTTGAAGTTATACTAAAAAGGTAAAGTTTAAATTCTTTGTTGTAGTATTTGGCTTATTTTATGTGTTTTGAAACAGAGAAACATGAAACACTTCGATATCACACACAATAGTGCAATAAAAGTCCAATTTGATATTTAATAAAGTTTGGAAGGATTAATACACTCCAATTTCACATTTCTAGTTTTCCAGTATGCTGAGGCCTTAAAGGAACAGGGCTCTTGAACTGCAAACTTCCTTTTTCTCTTTTTTTCATTTTCATCTTTAGCTCTAAGAGTGGAAGAAAAATGCCCCATATAGCATGGGTACCAATGTCACATGCAACAAGAGAGCCCTGCAAATGCTGTCACTATGAAACAATGCCATGCAGAATAGTCTCGATGTAGCAGTGGCTTTCAAATCAATAAGCAGCAGAAGAAAGCCATCTGAAAATAGTCTTGAAAAACAAACCCTCAAAAAGGCAAGACTGAAATCTACCATTTCTGAAAATCTGAGAAGGCTGCATGGCTCAGCATCTGCTGAATTTTTCACAACTTGCAGTCTAAATCCAATATTCAGGTTTTCGGCACTTGTATTAAAGAAAGATTTCATCCAGAGATTGTCCCTTTAATTGCAGAAACTAACATTGGAATCCAAACCAGCTTATTAACTAAATTAGACAACAAGGAACTCAGACTCAGATTCCTTCTTCTCCACCAGAGAACTAAGCATGCTGTGCACTCTGACTATTACGAGTGGGCAGATATTTTCTAGCAATCAAAAGGAAAAATAATGTAAAACTGAGAACAAAATTGTCTTATAATAAGCAAAAAGGTGGATGTACCAGTATGAACAACCTCACAGGATGCACAATTTAGTGATGAAATATTTCCAAAAACTGTCTTGTGCACATGTAGCTCTATGCCTACTAAATAATGAACCCACAGGGTATTGGCACAGAGAGGAAAACAAAAAAGGTGATTAATATTTGAGTGAGATGCCGTTCTAAGGTCTTTGTCAAATGCATAACTCTAATCAATGGATATTATTGCATAGCAGCTCAATAAAACTGTAAGGTATTTCAACAAAAACCTACCATTATCTTCATGCACAATAAGATGCCTTGAGATGCAAACATTGTGAATGATTAGGGCCACAAAGAAGCCTAAATGCACACTGCTCTTATAATTCAAACACAAATTCTATTTACCCAAACTGCATCAATACAAGAAAAAGTCAAACTCATGAAAACTTTCTTAATAAGTTGCATAAAGTATCAAAAAGATTGAAAATAGGATTAGCAAAGGAGAATGTACCATTCAGTGAGTATTGGAAAAGATGCTTATCAAAAATTTTTCAGGCAAAGTAAGTCTGAGAAATGCTGATAATAGATGGGAGCTGTCTCGGCAAAAAAAGTGTTGCTAGCTTGACTGTTTCTCTAGCTGAGGATAAAAGTGTCCTGGGGGGAAAAAACACAAGGCTGATTTTTCTTACCTCTTCCTTCTCTGCACTTTGCAAGTCCCTCCACTCCTCAGTGACGTGACCAAAGTCCACTGTGTTCATCGCAACCTTATATTCCCCAATGATATCATGTTTGGAGAAACGATCAAAGTCATAAACCGCCATCACTAAAGTTTTTCCACCCAGCTCAGAGTACGGCACCTGCAAAGAAGAGAAAATGACAAACTCCGTATCTGAGACAATAAAGATCAGTCCACTACAATGCAAATCTGTTTCTTTGGTTTATCAGCTGTCATCTCAGGTAAATTGAACTGCAGAGAAAATTATGAGCTGTATTTGTTTCAGAGTCACCAGACGCAGTATTTTTTGAGACCAGGCTCTGGCACTCGATAGAACAATGTGGCAGCTCACTCATCACTCCATGGGTTTTTCTCATTCTACTTCAAATCATTTTGTGGGTGATGAAACTGAAACAGGAAGCCCAATTATTTGCACTGAAGACACATGAACTTTTCACACGATGGTGTCTTTCCCTCAATAAATCAGCTGTCATCACTCAGAAATGGGTAGCTCCCAGACCGATGAAAAAAACAGAAAATGCTTACTGTACCTGACACAAAGTAATTAGACACTAAATAGTTCTCTTACAGTAACACTACCTATTACTTACCAAGGCATATTTTTCATTATTATACCTTTCACACTGTAGACACTAAGGTGCTTTCTAAGTCACAGTGTACAGCTAGAAATTGTGGTGGCAGAAGGCCAAGTTCTGAGTAATTCTCCAGCTGTTCTGATGTGTTTTGGACAGATGCTGTGAGTTAGGATGCTCATGAGTCACATTTTTAATATTCAGATGAAGATGTGCAGTTCAGGTAAGCTGCACTTGAGTGGCTATCTGGAGAGGACTGATTTAGGAATTGTTTGGATTTACACTGAACACTTGGTCAATTTGAATATATTCTGCAAGTATAAATGGTTTCCATTGGCTTCTGTAAGCATTTCTCTATTAATTGTCTATATAAAAAGAGACATGAAAGCGTGGCATTATCATTGACCTTGTTAACCGCTGTATGTTCTGGTCTGTTTAAACCCTAGGACTGTTGTCTTTTGTTACTGTTAGGCTTCCACTTGCTTTTTGAAATACTTACTAATAACATGAGTAGTTTTTCTTTTTCATAATATGTTATATAATGTTTAAAAGAAGCTCCAGCTTCCATTACTGAGTACAATAGTTTCAGTGCGTACGTAGCTGTGTATTGTAGCAAATACTACAGAAAAATCCATTTTGATTCTGTAAATTATTTGTAGCTTCTAAAAAGCTATAGAAGGTAAAAGTATGTGGAAGGCAAAATGCCATATAATTTCACTTTTATTTTTATGCAGCTTCAAAAACAGGGGAAGAGAAATGTTCTAAAGTTTCTTTCTCTATCAGTTTACAATACCACTTAATGGATCCTGGTCATCTGGAATGCATGAAAAGACTACATTTATCATTATTTACTTTTTTTTAATCATTAACTTGACCTCAGTAAAGCTTATTTTAGCTACTTTCCTTTTCAAAGAAGATCTAGTGGCAGTGCTTCCTCCATTCATTACCTCTAAAGCAGCCTCAGCCTACAGATTTGCTCAGAACAACCAAGGATGTCCTTAGCTCTTGTGAAGGATTGCTCCCTCTCCCTGCGTTCTGCTCTGCTCAGAGATACTCAGCCTCTTGACTTAATGCAGGTGAGACCTTGGTAGAAGGACACATATGGGAGTGTTTTTCTGGCACATGCATCACTCCTCCAGACATGAACCCACATCCCACGTTGGGCCTGGGGAGGAACACCTCTCTTTGCCAGACTGGTGTAGTCCAGCCAGGATTTCTCAGTTTCCTTTTGGCAGCATAGAGCAGGTATACAATTCAGACAGCTGGAGCCTGACGAACACCTGCACCCTGAAGCGGCACCATGGATGTCTGGGAAACAGAAATGAAAAGGGGACTAACATGGGGAACCACCCAAAGAAGACAAGGATTGAGGTCCTGGGCTCAAGATGCAATACAGCAGAAACATAACCCATCTCATCCCCATTAGCCCTTCTTTGGGAGGAAGGCGGGCAGCTCACACCTGCGCCCTGGGATAAAGTAACAAAATGGGGCTGGGCTGCCTGGTGGGCAGCTCTGCCAAAGAGAGAGATGGGAAGGATGCCAACAGAAGCTGTGCACCACCTGAAGCAGGTCACAGAAGTAAGGCTCTGCCCAAGTAAACAAGATATCGTCAGTAGTTCCCACAGAAGTTATTTATTAGAGTTGCAGCACCTGTTAAATGGCCGCTTGTCTTTTTCACTGTAGTCCCCAGAACAATGATAGCACTTGGCATGCTCCGTTGATTTTCTCTTGAGTACAGACCACAGTATCCAGGGGATGATCAGTACCATATTGGGATGCACCTAAACACTCTGTCAGGTCTTGAGTGGAAAGCAAACTTTCTTCTGGGGCATAAAATTTGAATATTAAAGATGTGACTTAAAACAAGTGGACATTATAGCCCAGGAGTGGATGATCTGATTTATAATTTGTGCCTTCATCTTAGATGACAGCGTTATTGGTTCTTTCTTTTCTTTTGTGAGCTGCAAGGGAATCTGTAATTTATAACTCTGTTTTCTTTTAAATACTCTCTTAGGAAAGCTCAAGAAAAAAATAACTCCCCACAAAAGATTATTTTTATGAACATCTTCAAGGGAAAAAATAAGCTTATATATGCAGTAGTAGTTCTGGCCTCCAGGGATATCTTTCTCATTGAATGATTACATAGCCTGAGTCTTTCACTGTTCCTGTTTTCAATCTGTAGCTGTCATTATATGATTGGGTATAGAGAGAAGGGCCTAAAGTAACAGCAGAGGAATGTATATTAGAAGCCCCATGAAACATGCCGTATAGTATTCCTTTATTGTATTGTAATGGGGTTTAGGCACAGCTACAGTTTTAGAAAAACACTATTGATAGATGCTATTGGAATGACTTAAATATTGCAATGTAGGGCTTAGCTACGTTTATTTAATTCATATGTTATTAAACCTGAGATATGATTTCTTTTCATATGTAAAACAGCATGGCAAAGAATTGCTATGACAAAGTCTAGCAAGATTAATCTGCCATATTGTCCTTCATCCATTTACCTTCCCTGAGTTTTAATTTATTTTTGAGGGTAAAAGAAATGGTATACTGAAATTCATAAATCAGACTACAAAGACATTTAACGAAAATGCTGGTCTAGTGAAATTTACCCGACATTTGTTGAAGTGTCACTGTTTTCTGACTTTCTTGTAAGTTTTATCCAGCCATAAAATGTGGATCAGATTGTCATATCAGGATAACTGAAGTGCCTAAAATCAAACTGTGCCTTTTACACCTACTGACGTCTGACCCTATGTTATACCATTTTTGTCATAAGATTGAATATCAGAGGTTTCTACAACATGAAAAATCACTACGCTGCCATTACCAATTAACTAAGACATCTAACTTTGTAGCCAAGGATGAGATACGTAGTGTTTTGTTAAATAAAAAAGTTTCAATAATTATAAAAAAAAATACCTTGAATGTAAATTGCTCATTGAAAACAGGGTTAAGGGTCTTTCTGTGGACTTTTGTCTCATATTTCTTCTTCTTATCAGGCAACAGGAAAACTTTCACATAGGGATCAGAGGTACCACCCATATCTAAAGCAGGCAGCTCAGCTGCTTGAATAATCCCAACCAGAAGCTGAAAAGAGAGAAAAACAGCAGAATGAAATTTCAAATAGATATTTATAAAAAAAAACTGTAACAGAGAAATACACATGCAGACTCTATTTCTGGTCTATGAAAAACTATTCCTGCTCCCCCCTTCAGGGAAGGCAAATGAAGCAACACTATAGACTTTAGAAAACCAATTATGGCAGATGCAGACTGTACAAAGGCTGTTTTTAAGCAGAAAAGAGGTTTTCAAAGGGCAGCTGATTACAGATAAATACAGACTTCATCTTTTTACAGACTGCAATCAAATAACTTTCAATTGCTCTCTTCTCTTGTGCATTATTTGCCTATGCTGGGCACCATGAATAGAAATCACATTATTAAACAATCAAGAATGTCTAATTTTGACTACAAAATTTGTATTCTAAATCCTCAACATGCAACCTTCTCCCCAACCAAACACAAAAAGGTGATGTATCAAATGCAAATCGTCAGGCAGAGCTTTATTGAAAACAAATGGATCTTGCAGTCTTCCTTATATTTAAATTTTTTGGCTAGGTATACAAATGGGTTTAGGCAGTAAACTAAGGAAAGCATTTTCAAAAAATGCCCCATGAAAACTAACTTTTGATAACTAAATCCTAATAACAATTCGTAATCCCATTGAAAAACAGAAAAATTAGTTCTTAAATCTCTTATACACTTCTAAAAATAAGACTGAAGCACATTTGAAACTTGTAAATGCCTTGGCCATTTTTTAAATGTTATAAGTGAAGGCTTATGTTATGTTATGTTATGTTATGTTACGTTACGTTACGTTACGTTACGTTATGTTATCTAGACACCCCAGCCTGTATTAGTCCTCACCAGCATAATGGAGTTGAGAGAAAGAAAATACTTTTAATCTTGTTTCATAGACAGAGAACTAAGGTAAACTTTCAAATGACTCTTCAAGGTCAATCTGGAGACAAGATATTAAGAACTGTGAATGAAATCTGAGAATATTTTCTTCTAAATCAGTGTTTCAGTCACAATATATTTGCTTCTCTCATGGATGAATTGTTTAAAATTGGAAACAGAAGCTCTAACAACTGGAATACAGAACAATATAGTCAACCTAGGAAAGTAGCTTCTGGCTTCTGAGAGATTCCTCAAAGTCGAACTTATTTTTACCAGTTTTAAATTCACAGTATGGCCTGGATACTTTCCCACCTATAGGTGGGAGCTCTTAAGCTCCAAGAAAAATTTTTCTTTAGCTGTAAGAAACACTTTTCCTTTTCTGTCTCATTCTTATTCTAGATGCATAAATACATGGATAGGCTCAGGATCTACATCAAGTCTTTCACATCAAAGAGTGAAAAACAAGTTTATGACTTTTAGTTAACAGAGTTGAAAAGCAATTTGATTCCCTTTTAAAATTTCTCTCTCTAAAACTGAGGCATCGTACTCTGAAGAGTACACTGGTCATCTTGTCTCCATTCTTAACGCCGTGCAATGTATTAGCCAGATTTTTGGTCTGTAGTTTCATGCCACTGTGCTATACTAATCTAACTGAATCCCCTCTTCTACTCTTTTGTATCATCTATCCTCTGACAAATATGAAGCTGCAACATAGTTTAGAGCAGCAAAATAAGAGAGGAACTATCGAGCTGTCAGCCTCACCTCTGTGCCTGGCAAGATCATGGAGCAGATCCTCCTAGAAGATATGCTCAAGCACATGGAGGACAGGGAGGTGATTCGAGACAGCCAGCACAGCTTTACCAAGGGCAAGTCCTGCCTGACCAACCTAGTGGCTTTCTATGAAGGAGTAACTGCATCAGTGGACAAGGGAAAAGCAATGGATGTCATCTACTTGGATTTCCGTACAGCGTTCGACACAGTCCCCCACAACATCCTTCTCTCTAAATTGGGGAGATATGGGTTTGATGGGTGGACTGTTCGATGGATAAGGACTTGGCTGGATGGTCGCATCCAGAGGGTTGTGGTCAATGGCTCGATGTCCACATGGAGACCGGTGACAAGTGGAGTCCCTCAGGGGTCCGTACTGGGACCGGTGCTATTTAACATCTTCATCAATGACATAGACAGTGGGATTGAGTGCACCCTCAGCAAGTTTGCAGATGACACCAAGCTGAGTGGTGCGGTTGACACACCAGGAGGACGAGATGTCATCCAAAGGGACCTGGACAAGCTGGAGAGGTGGGCCTGTGTGAACCTCATGAGGTTCAACAAGGCCAAGTGCAAGGTCCTGTACCTGGGATGGGGCAATCCCCAATATCAATACAGGCTGGGGGATGAAGGCATTGAGAGCAGCCCTGCACAGAAGGACTTGGGGGTACTGGTAGATGAAAAGCTGGACATGAGCTGGCAATGTGCGCTTGCAGCCCAGAAAGCCAACCGAATCCTGGGCTGCATCAAAAGCAGCGTGGCCAGCAGGTCGAGGGAGGTGATTCTGCCCCTCTGCTCTGCTCTGGTGAGACCCCACCTGGAGCACTGTGTCCAGCTCTGGGGCCCTCAGCACAAGAAGGACATGGAGCTGTTGGAGCGGGTCCAGAATAGGGCCACCAAAATGATTCGAGGGCTGGAGCACCTCTCCTATGAGGCCAGGCTGAGAGAGTTGGGCTTGTTCAGCCTGGAGAAGGCTGCAGGAAGACCGTATTGCGACCTTCCAATACTTAAAGGGGGCCCACAGGAAAGATGGGGAGAATCTTTTTAGCAAGGCCTGTTGTGACAGGACAAGGAATAATGGATTTAAACTGAAGAAGAATAGATTTAGACTAGACATAAGAAAGAAATCTTTTACAGTGCAGGTGGTCAAGCACTGGAACAGGTTGCCCAGAGAGGTGGTAGAGGCCCCATCCCTGGCAACATTCAAGGTCAGGTTGGACGGGGCTCTGAGCAACCTGATGGAGTTAAAGCTGTCCCTGCTCACTGCAGGGGGGTTGGGCTGGATGACCTCTAAAGGTCCCTTCCAACCCAAAGCATTCTATGATTCTATGAATCCATAACTCAAATAATTTATTACCTTAATTAAATATTACACACTTCCACAGATTTGTTGCTCTCCCATCCTATTTCCCTTTGTAAAATACCGTTCACAAAATCCACATTTCCTTAATAAAATTCACACAGAAATTTTGTTTTCATATTCTAAGGAAACTGAAATCCATTTGTCAGAACACATTTGCAGTTTTTCCTTTCTCCCCCCCTTTAGATCTTCTGCTTCTGAAGAGTCTAATGCTTCATACTGATTTCCTACTGATTTCAAGGGGGATCAGTGTAACTCATCACACGGCCAGGGAATTTGCTCTGGGAGTCAAGGAAAAGCTCCTTTAACCACAGGTTCTTGAAAGGCTTCAGAATTCTTTTTGGCTCTTGCATTGAAAAACAAGCACTCGTAGTCAAGATAGTCAAAAAGACAGGGAAATACTATGTATTACACCAGGTCATAGCTGTGTGTAAATACCCTGCTGACACAGAAATTTTTCTTAATTTACCTTATTTTCTTTGTCTTGCAACAAGTAAGTGTACTGCATTCCATGAACAGCATCAAATGAAGAATCCGAATGTGGAAATAGATCACAAGTACATGTGGAAGTCAGTTCGGGTGAATAATAGGAATTAACAGGGATTTAAGTTCAGTAGTCATTTCTTTCCCTAAATAGTGAAGAATGATGTGGTTTTGACTGAATTTGCCAAAAAAAATGAAATGCAGGATATGTATTCTCAAGTTCACTGAAAGACACGCAGAAGTGAAGAAGTCAGCTGTATTGGTGTACTTCGGTCCCAAGTTAAGCACAGTGAGTTTTGATGTGAGGCTGTGAATTGGTGTAATTGACAAAAGTGATTCCAACCACAGCAAAGGGCCAGGGAGGGGAATTAACTATGAGCTAGTTCAGGATGTGGCCAGACCTGTTAAGTAGGTTGCTTCTAGGTCTACATTACATTACGGTGTCTATTCCTACTGAGAACTTGGGCAAGTATGCCAAAGGCTGGTCTTACCAGCTTCAGAGTAGGGTACTGAAGGAGTATCAGTCCTTGACTGGAAACATTCTTCTTGTCCAACTTTCCTGTTTTTTTGGGGACAGACCTTTACATTTCAACTTTTGTTCCAAACTAAAATTTTCTTGGCTAGTAGTTGTACTAGCCAAGGAAAGCAACAGAACCTGATGCAGCTAGTTAATAAGGCAAAGTGCACACTTGAAGTGTGAGAAAGCTACTCCTGGCAATCTTATCAACTTGCTAAAAGACCCACAATGAATCAATTTACTTTTATGTCCCATCTTTTGTTTGCTTACATTTTAAATACCTGAAGGCTGAAGCTATCTTTTACTGTCTGCATGCAGACTCCATAATATAATGTCGGTTGACATTGATTGGTGACGCCTTAATATAAGTTATTAATAACCATTAGATAAAACTGTGTGTCAATTTTGATTAAAGGTGTAATATAAACTCCGAGTACATTGAATACCAATTTAGTAGTACCTCTGTCGTGAACCTTCAGTCTTGCTTTCTCCCTTTACTCCGTGCAAGCAGTAAGGATTTCAGAAATATCTACCATAACTAAACATATTACTTCATTCTCCCCTTGCACACACAGAAATGAAATATTACAGGTTGGTTGTTTCAAACCTGGTTGTTCTGGAAGTCATAATCCAAAGAATATTGGATTTTCCCTAGTTTCTCCACTTCTTTGGGTTCTTCCTTCTCTTCCCCATCAGTCAGCCCAGTCTCAGCATCATCATCCTTAAGAGCCTGGAAAGAAGGAATGTAATACCAATAAATAAGGCAAACTCTTAAGTACCAGTTTAAAATAGACACTGTCCTCAAATCTATTTTAAAGCCACTAAAAGCAAGCATGACAGCAGAAATCCAAATATGCAGTTTAGATATATGTTTATACTATCTATGTTGCTCAAGAAGATTTTATAAATCGGCAAGCAAGCAATGGAAGTAGGAAGAAAGCTTCTTGGACTACTACAAGCAACGATTGTTATAAAACCTGAGAGTAGAAACAAAATATCAATTCAATATAAAAAAATTCTTCTGGGCTCACACTGGCTCTTAAAGAGGCACAAGGAGGCAAACATGCTATTGAATAAGCAAAGTCACGCATTCATTCGACTTAAGAATACCTTGGCAATGTCAAACCTGGTTGTGCATGCTGTGAATTGTTTGCAATTGGCAACGCGTTTCTGTAGGATTACTATGATAAAGAGCATGTGCTGTGGATGAGTTCTTCCTACAATCATATGCCAAACATTTTTCATGTTTATTTAGAATGAATATGGAAGCAAAGTTTTCACCATGCCATTAGCAAATGCATGTTTCTCCTTTTCCCTCCCTCCCGAGACCAATTTCCTTTTTATTCATTCTCGCTATAAAGCTTGGCTGAACCAAATTGATTGAAAGTTGATTTTAGTTTGCTTAGAAAGAAACACAAAAAATAAAGAAATACAGAACTGCTTACAGCTTTCTCTATTGCATAAAACCTGCTATTTTTAAAGGACACAGCAGTTATCTTAGATTTTATACATAATTAAAATACTAAATGATGCCATTTTTGTGCTGTACCAGAAAGCAGAAGTATTTGCACTGTGGAAAAGGGAATTCATACAATTATTAAACCATACGAACCATAACTAACTACGTAGCTCTTATTCCAGCAGATTCTTACCTGAGTAAGAACTGAAAAATGGGCAGAAGTGATGAGACAAATAGTGAAAAATTGTGGCAAATGTGAAAATAAAGTTGAGAGTGTGAAAACAAGGAATCAATACTGAGAATTCATCCAGAACTGTTATTTGCATGTTATAGTAAGCAGTAAGCTTATCTATAAGAGCCCTATCTGGATGAAAATTCCTTCTGTATGGAGCTTCTGCTTGCAGAAACAGCCTATTAAGCACAAGAATAAGATTTGTTATGTTCTTTCTTTTTTCACAGTGTGAGGTGGTCTGAAGAAACCTACCGCATACATAAAAGGTTGCAGCTGGAGCTCTCTATCTGAAGAGACAGCAATGCTGGAAAGTAGCTGTACCCACGGTAGATGGTGTTTGGTGAAAGAAAGAACATGAAAGCATTAACATTCTCACTCAGCCATGAAGGCAGTGGGGGCCATGCAACAGTTGCGTGGGTGTGGTAAGAGAAAAGATTGATCTCTGAGGTAGAAATGTTATTTTTCAGAAGCCAGATCTAAATTCAAAAGGTCAGACTCAAAACTGTACAGTATTAAGCAATTATTTCTCTACTTTTTGAAATAAGCTAGAAATTCAGCTGGCATAGCTCAACTGAAATCAATGCAACAACATTGATTTATGCAAGCTGAGGAGCTGGGTTTGAGTTAAATATCTGTATGTTAGTGAATGATGGACTCTTTACTAGGAACATAAATTACAGTGTACCTGGATGAGATCAGTGGAAAAGGTCAGTAGTGGATGAGAATCACCTGTGGTGTTGGAAGAGTAATACTTTTTGAACTAAACCATTTCTATTTGGAAGGGGTGAACTGCCTGAAAAGAAGATTATTTTGAGACATTTTAATCGCTGAGCTGCTAGTGAGTTCCCTGGCTGTAGCACATCATTTTTGTTAGTACAATAACAAGCGTGACACTTCAAAACTGACAGGCTTTGTGGCAAAAGGATACTGTTGGAGCAAAGCCAGTTTGAGGCACAGCCCCTGTAGGACCATATGTGGGACTTTCAGGATACAGGGTGATGTGGCTATGCCAAACACCTTGCTTTCATTGGTAATAAAAATAAGCTTGAGGTTTTGTGATCATGAAAGAAAAAAAAAAAAAGATGTGACTCAATCCAATTGAAGCAACCACATTTATCTGAGCCTGGAGACAACAGGAAGCAATAACTCAGAGTGGGATGTTAACTCCAAGACCCACTGCTCTGAATCATCTCAGTATTGCCCTAATAGAGGACTCTATAATAGAAGAGTGACAAACATCTCCAGTGTATCACCATTTCTGGGATAAGTACTGGACTTTCTGCTATTCCATCTACTTTTGACCTAGATTTTGTTTGAGAGGAAATATCCTACAGCTATTCCTCAGGGATAGAAGGGAGAATGCAAAAAAACCCTTCCATGTTAATTTCCAGGTATGAGGAATTTGTGACTATTGCATCAAGGCAATTGTCACATATCCATATTCTCTGTAGAAAAATTATATACTCTTCTGCATAGCTGATCAATCCAGGAGATACCAGAGCTGTGGGTAACTCACTGTGAAAAAGTTCTTACTACAACTATGGAAAATATAATGGGAAGCTAACGTCCCTCTTGCATGGGAGTTTTGAAGAGCAGGCAGAAAACTCTGCATGGTTGGGAAACTCTTCTCCACAGGCTATGAGAGGCCAACTGGAAGGTGAAAGCCATTTCCCAGGGGAGATGGAAAGCATTGCATGTTACTCACATCAGCTGAGAAGCTATATGATTCTTCGTGACCTTGACTCAGAAACACCGAAGCACTAAGAAACACTAAGAATGAGACGGTATTTGGATTTGGCCAAGGTCATGGCGTGGGGGGAGGGAAGAAATGACAAATTATTATCTCTGCAGCAGTCTGTACATAATAGTTTTTACCATCAAGAGAGGAATTTGCTTTCAAACTAGAGGCCAATGCTTCAAGAAGAAGCTGAGTCAAAGGAAGCACAGAAGTTTCTCATGTTTGATGCAGCTGCTGAGTTCCAAAGAGGAAGAAGAATTGGATTGCTTCAAAGTACTTGAAACACCCTGTAGGGATTTTCATTTTCTATTGAGATTCTCTGAAAGATCAATATTTAATGGAATAGTACTGCAACCCTCAATTTATAGCACACTATATCACACTATACTGGATCTTACTGTTGTATTGCTATAATCAATTAAAATAAGCAGCTATATTTTATTGGTTTTAGAAACAATAAAATATTTTTAATTATAAGCCAGCTTTTTCCTCAAGCCTCTTCAACTGACACAACTGTGATCAGAAAGCCTAGATTTAGATGCAGAAGAATATAAGCCTTCCCTTTCCTAATATTTCTTTTAATTCCGTGACATTTTAAATGCTTTTTCTGTGAAATATGCAACATAGAAATGCATTATTACATTGTGCTGGAGACCAGATTTATCTTTTCTAATTTGGGATGACTGTGAATTTCACTCAAGTGGTTTCTTCATTTCTGCATAACATATGCAGAAACACACATCAATGAAACCTCTATATCCTCTTACATGTGTATAAGTATCTGAAAAATGTAGGCTTATATGTAAGCAGGTGTAGGAACGTACAAAAAAAAGTGTTAATCCAATACAACCATTACAAGGTGATACATCCACATCTAATGAAATCAGCAAGTGGGAAAAGTTACTTTGTGCCAGGGACCTTAACAGAGCCACACAGTATACAATATATGTTTTCTTAGACCTGGAAGACAAACTGAATTTTTGAGCAGCCTCTCATTTAATCCATATTTGAATGAGCTCTGTAACTAGTTCTAACCAAGGGTGCAGACATAAATCTACATATGGAATTAGGATTTTCTTTTCTGTGCCATTTTTAGTTAATCGTTTTCAAGCTCATCTACTCTGTAGTGGTTCCTACAACAAACAGGGCTAAATTACAGCAATCTGGGATGCACAGTTCAATCTGCTGGTTGTTTCTTCACTTCCGTAACATAATTAAGAGTGGTTTTACAGTCTCCTCTTTTCTGCTGGGTTGTTGAAGAAAATGCTTCATTTTCAGTTTTTGTTTTGTACTTGCATCTTTTGCATAAAAAAAGGAAAGAAAAAACCGCTTGTAATTGCAGCTCTGCCAACTCCACACCTTGCATGGGGTTTTACGTTTCCTGGACTTCCTCCCCGCCCCATTCCCCCAGCTGACCAAAGCCTCTCTCCAGCGATGCTGCCCTTCTGATACTGCAAACATCCCTTGCTTCCCGCTCAGTTCCACCAAAAGCCCTGCACCCTGTCACTGGGTTCACCCCACTACTATCCACCAAAAACCACAAGAGAGATTCTGGGGATAAAAACAGTTTTATGTACACTTTCATTTAACCCCTCGCAAAACTACATGTAGAAATCGAGGGGGTCTGCAAGGGATTTCGCACAGTTGGTCTGCTGGTTGCCTCCAGATTCCCCACGTGCAGAAGCTCCAGGAAAGCAAACTGATAAGAGACCCAGGGAACGAAGCTGCTGGGGGAGCAAGTGTGCTTCCTTGCCTCCTGCACAGTGAGGCAGAGGCCACAATCATGTCTGAGTCACCAGGAGGATGCAAAGACCCACGAAGGTGTATTTTGGTTATCTTCGTGTTTCATTGTTAACACCTAGTTCATGTCACAAGTTATTTAGGACTGCGAGCAAAGTGCCTTTCACTGTTGTATGTAAAGGAACACTTTCATTAACAGAGTTCTTAGGGTTCCTTCCATTCATGGGGTGGCCTATGGCCTCACTTTTAAGGAAACAAGTTACCAGTAAGCAAGAAGGAGAGACATCAAGAAGGAAAACATAACACTGACTGCAGTCTGTAAGTTTATTTGCTGCACAGTGCATGCTGCTGTCCCGAGTTCCATCTCCACCTGCCCCATCAATCATTTCTTTTGTTCACATGGTGAAGGGGATTTTTTTTTAATGTGTGAATGATGCCCAGTCCTCAGGCTTGTGCAATGCCTGCTGAGCTGAATGGAACAAAACAATATTATTTTGTAGCAAGAATGTTCTGTGCCATGTCCAACAATGAATTTATCAGAAAGGCAATTTTTCCTCCACACGTAGGAATGGCTGCATTTCCACTAATGGCGGTGCACCTCTTATCAATTTCTTTCACATTCAAGAACACCGTAATTCTGACCTGGCCAATTTTTATCCCAGGGGAAAAGAAAAGCCTTTAAAAATTCCTGGCTGATTCCCTATCACAAAGCAGAAAAGCCTGCAATTGTAGCACATTCTCTATCAGAGTCCCTCAGAAGGAAAGGCAACATTTCATTCATTCAGCATCTGCTTTCTCTCCATGAATTAATTTAAAAAGCATGTTGCGCATGGGTTTCCAGTGGCTGAGCCAGGCTTTGGTCATTGTGAAATCTACTTTGCCATTACTGCTGTAAGAGTGTTGGCCTCACACACCAGCAGTGGGCCACACCGATGCACAGAATGAGCAAGACCCTGCTGTGTTCAGCATGTGATGCCTTGACATTACTTCCTTGCTTGTTATCCAGGTTTTAAATGGTCTGTTGGGTTATTCAAAAGGCCTTCTTTCTTTAGGAGCTCTACCACATGTTCAGCCTAAGAGTTCGCTGAATTGTTTGGGTACTAAAATACCAACTTATTCTGGTGCAACGGAAGAACACAGTAAAATGCTGGAGGTGTTCAATGTAAAATATGAATACATACATTCAAGTTGGAGCTGTTAAGCCCCAAATCAACCTGTTTTTCTTGTAGCCAGTATTTATTTGCTGAAAAAAGATGCAGCTGATCTCAGCCTGGGGGCCTATTTTGGAAGTTCACCCTGTGGGTCAGGGCTCTGCTTTGAAAGCAGGGCCCATGTGCGTGAACTGAAAGAAGTAAGCACGCTTGCAAGTACGCTAGCATGCTCTGCCCCCACTTCCCATATGGCAGTGCTTGGTTGCTCTAAGCAGCAGGCTGTGAGTAGGAGGCAGCTTTAGGCTGCTCGGCCAGTGCATGCTGCTCAATCAATTGTTCTTCATCCTCCCCAAATGAATGGAAGTATGCTTTGGGACAGAGCTGGCTCCTCGACATGGGAGGACCACTCTGAGTACTACATTTATTTCTGTTTGAAAAATTTGTCATGCTAGACAATTAGGACTACATCTATTTAACAGTGAAAATTAACCTAAATATGGACAGACATCATTTATTGGGTGCCACATTGATCTATGGGGAAAAAGTTGGCAAAGACCTGTTCTTTTGGCTCAGTTGCTTAAAAAGAGGTAAGTTCATCCTCTGACAGCCCTCTAAATAGGACTTTATCAAGTATCTGATATTCTCATGCTTGAAGGTTATTTTGCTGTTCATATTTATTATTCATCATTTTGTAAAGAACAAATGCCTTTGTTTAAAAAGTAAACAATTAAATATTCCCAATGGGGTTTGAAACGTATACCTCGTTGATATGAACTGTTCCTGTTGTAGGTTATTCATACCCACTAACTTCAGGCACTTAGTGTAAGAGTTTAGTCTCTGTATAATCAGTGGATACAGGTAAATGTCTCGAGAGTGTGATTCAAATCACTTAATTTAGGGAATAATTGCATACTTCCTAGACACCTCTCATTAGGAACCTGCAGACTCTGGTCTTGAATAAAGAATTCAAAATTTGGTCTTTTAATCAAGAGAATGCAAGAAAGAAACAATGGAAGCTTCCAGTGCCAAGACCTTCAGTATAGAAAACAAGACATGTAAGAAAATGAGTAGGATCTGTATCTTCATATCATCCTAACAGTACAATAGGTTACCATAAAAGTAATAAAAGAATCATTTTACAGGAAAGATATTTTTAAAAAAGGAGGAAAAAGAAACTCAGGAAGCATGCAAAGCAAGCTCCTATGTCTTCTTGGGAGTGACTGAGAGGAAGAGACGAATGCAAGTAAGCCCAGCCTTGTGGCTCACAGCTGTTGCTTCCATATTTTCAGGGTTCTGAAGTCTAATATAAATCTAAGTTACAAAAGAGTTTTGCGGAAAACCCTGCAGAACACAAACACTCATCTATAACACTGTATCTTCATAAACATGTTATTTTCACATTTTTCAGGAAGTTTTATGCACCCTGCACAGTTGCCTTCTGAGGCAAGTGAAAAGGCAAGATGATTGGTCAAGCCTGAGGTTGAATTAATGTACAAACGGGACTCAGTCAATCCATTTTGACTGCCACAGTATACTTATTGGCCTTGTTTTCTGAGAAAGACTTGTCCCTATTGTTTCTGACTAATTTTGTACACTGTAGTGGCTCTGCAGTACATGCTGTCTTTCTGAGTGTGAATTAGGATGTCTCATTGCATTGTGGATAAGCCATGGTGAGTGTTAATGTCACCATGGGCTGAAGATGCCAACAAATGGGAATTGGCATGCTGAGACCAAGACAGGTGGCACCGTGGAATAAATATGCTCACTCTTCTCCAGGCATTGAACTGGGAAAACAAAGCATACGAGCAAACATTGCAGAAGAAAAGACCACTGCCAGCAACAGAGCCCCTGTCCCTCAAAGGGATCCACTTGGATTATTTCTGGCAATAAAGGTTTGTGTTCCTTTGAGTGAAATCCAGGCCCTCTGGATGTCATTGTGGGTTTTACTGACTTCATTTTGGCTAGCATCTTCATGCTGCCAAGTCAACACATGCTACTTTGAAATATTTCAGGCACCTAACATTAAAAAGCTTGTTCCCTTAGTATTTTGTCTCTATGAGGGCAAGGCTGTTACCTGTTCAACAGCTGTTCACCTGTTCATAAGGTGAAATAGTCTAAGAAAACCATTATATGTTGAAGTTTGGTTAGGTGCAATTGCAGCTCTCAATATCATGTTACTTTATAACACCCCGATGTTTCGCTGCTATTAATATATGAACATTAATCAGAATATTCTGATTAAGTTAGTACATAACCCTGATGTAAGAGGAAGGCCTATGTAAAAGAAAAACAAACATACAGAGAAGTTAGCTGGATGACTGAAGGCCACAGTAAGTCAGTAGCAGAGCCAAGAATATTCTCCTCATATTCCGGGGTGTAGTACATACACCTGACCCCAAATCTCCTACTTCACCTAACAGACACATTCACTGTAAGCCAAAAATCTTTCACTAGTGACAGTGTTTTAGCCTGATACAATGAGAAAGGACTGAGCTATTAAATCTCCTTCTCCACAAATGCTTTGTGACCTAATAAAATGTTCAGACCACCACCACAATTATTCTCCAAGCAATAGGGCTAAATTTTAGTAATTTTTCAGTGCCGCTGTTCATGACTGAAATGATTATGTCTATTCCTTTTCCCAGGCCACAGGCTGAGCTTAAGCAAGAATTTTGCTGTACCAATGCATTAAATTCAGACCCAATAAATCAGCAGCTATTACAGTGTGTCTGGAGCTAGGTGTCTTGGGGCTTTTATTTTTTCTAAAGAAAAAAGTAGTGGGAGCCACCAAGGGCATTAGCAGAGACTGGAAAGTTATAAAGATGAAAACTGTGATGGGAAGAACTCATAACACTGGTGCTAGTTGTCATTCAGATGCACCAACAGAAATCTGGAGTAAGACCACTTAAACGAGTTTGGTATGGAACACTAAGAACTTAAAGTGTGGGCACTGTACTGAGATGATGCAAGAGCCCACATCAAGTTTCATGAGGTACCAATCACTAAGACATTAAAAATACACATTGCTTTTGTCTACTTTTGATATGGTGACATTTATACAAAAAGGAAATAAAATTAGCAAGTTATTTTTATGTGCCTATCAATTTTGAACTTGAGCTTTCTAGTACAGTTTGACTTAACCTTTTAACTACAGAAAGAATGACAACCTCTTTTCTTTTGTCTTCTCACCTCCCCCCAAATATATACCCAACCAAAAAAATGCCCAATCAATTTAGTTCAGCCTCTTGATGTGTGTATCAAAGCTACTACATAGAAATCTCAGCTGAGGAGCCAGAGCTGTCAGAAGACTATATGTATCAGAGCTTTAGACCAGGTGCGTCCAAATAGCAAAATAAACCTACCGCAAGTGACAATCCAGAACAGTCATGAGACACAACATACACAAGGAGGACATAGAAGGAAGAAATAAAAATTAAAACATCCACACACAAACATCAGTAAAAACCATGGAGAAATGACCTTTTTACGGTAGTACATTCATTAACAATTTGCCTCCCCTAGAAGGAATCTAATCCTCCCAGTGGCCCTTGGTGGAGCTGTATACTCCACTTGAAAAAGTAAGTGTTTCCTGCAGTGGAAACGGGTTTAAAGCCTGAAAACCTAATCTTATTTTGAACTCATCTCCCACTTCATCTCAACTACATTTGCTCATAATCTATATTATTTCATAAACAGTTTCTCATTTGAAGTTTTGTTCAGGAAAGTAGACATTTTGAAGCACAAATATTCTGACAGAGACCAAAATTGCATTCCACTTCCTGTATATCTACCTCTGTGCAACTGTTGAGCTGATTGAGTCTCTATGTCAAAAGGATCTTCTAACTATGTCAAGCTATATGGCTCTATAATGATTTGGCACAGATGTGCAGGTCAGCATGAGTACATGTAGGTCAGAAGTTCTCTTTGACAAACAAAACCAGACTAAGATGGAAATTATATTTCCAGAAGCTGATACTTTCAACTTACCAAATGCTACTCGCTTTCAAGTTTTGTGTGCCTAGGGAACCAGGATCTTGCAAGATGCCAAGTGCCTATCAACTGCTATTATGCACTCTCAGCTGAAGGCAGAAGGTAATTAGCACTTGCAGGTTCAGGCCTAACAATGACTGAACTAAGCTTTTTGGGTTTTTGACAACATTTCAGATCTTTGGTACTGTATGTTGCCCTTTATAATGGCATTAGATTTACACCTTGCTCTTCAATTACTTTTTTTTTAACATTAAAATTTGCTTCTTTAAAGAGCTAAAAGGCATTCTTGTTATTCCCCTTTCTATTTTATGCCAGAGCCTTTAAGTGGTTCAGTTCTCTTAACTGAAATATTCTACATTTAGCATTGCATTGAGTTCAGCTAGGTATATTAAAATTTGCACTAATAATTCAGGATTAAATTGTTAGAATAAACAACCAGTCATACAGAAAAAAAAAAAAGACAAGACAGCTAAAATTTCACAAATTAGGAATTAAGTTGGTAAAAGTTATTGAATGCCAAGGAGTTAAAATCTGTACACTATCAGACTGCTAGGTATGAATTTAAGGGGCTAATTTAAGCAGCCTGTTTTTGAAATCCAAGACAGCGAAGAGGAAGCTTGGCTGGAGAGTTGGTGATCCATCCACTTATTAAAGGTCTGACATTTACATCAACTGAGAATCTACCCTCCTTAGGTTTAACTGTGCAAAACAAAACATAGTGGTTAAATCCCAAAATGTTTGGGCAAAAGTATGTTTAAATAACTATACAGAATATTTTGAATGGAATCATCTTAAAATACCTATCTGTGCAGCATTTCAAAGTTTGAGGTCTCTTTGTAGACAAGAGACTCATGATTCAGCTTTTTATCAAATTTTCCCATGCAAAAGATAGAAATGAAACTCAGTATTAGTTACATAATGTAATTTTGCATTTAAAATATTTATTTTCCAAGAATCCATGGTCATTTATCCAGGTCCTAATGAATATAATTAAAAACACTTAATAATATATTGTAAATACAACAATGGCCTTACATGATATGGAACAAATTCCACATAAATATCAATCAACAAATTGCACATTATTTGTCCTACAACGAAGTATTAGGTTTGTTATCATTGGTAGAACATAATAAACATCTCAAAGAATTTTTCCACGAGCATAATCAACCAGTTCTTCCAAATTATTCTTGGTTCAATGGGAGGAGCTGGCTAGCAGTACCCCAACAACTGGTGATCTGATTTTCCATGTGTTGCTGAGGAGGGAAATATCTCACAGTTACTTAATATTAATAGCCCAGAACCAAGTCTGTAAATCAAATACAGGGAATCTACGGATGCTAAATCAAAGTGCTCAAAGAGGAGGAGTTTCTTTCACATTCATCACATGGAGAAAACAAAATCAGAGTAAAATCTTTTTCAAGGGAGAACTCAAAATTTCTGCTCTGTTGTTTTTTGAGCTTGGCCTCACTAATCTTCCTAACCTTGGAACAGCTGCATCTACATTACTGATTTTGTGTACTGACTGTTTTCAGCTGTGAATTTGTCTTGTGTTGGTGTCATGCACTCCAGTACACCAGTGTGGCACATGAAGCATTTTCTCTCCAGGTGGAACCAAGGTTGAAGCTGTGCACCAGGGCACTATCTAAAGTGCTCCACTGGTAATGTGGATGCAAGGGTCTCCAGCTGTTCACTCTTTGTGCCTGTGCAGGACTCTGTTCGTTGTGGTAAAGCAATCTGGGATGGCTGTAGAGAAATTTGCTTTGTATTGCCTACTAGCATGTAGACACATGAGTACACCTAGGATGGAAAACTGGTGTAAACTTCATTAGCTCTAAGCATGCAATGTGTACTTATGGTCTGAGAACCAGAACAGATTGTGTCAGATCAAGCCCCTTCATCACTCACATGATGACAGTGTGTAGAGCTGTCACTATAAAATGTTGATTCATACAGCTTTAAAGTAATGAATTTTGTCAAGGTTTACTTTATTGGTGTGTGTAGATTAGAAAAGTTAACTACTGTCCATTTTAATAGTGGCTACTGTAATTCAGTAGCATGAACAGGAATAAAACAACTGGATTCTCAGTTATCTTCTTTCCATACTGTCTACTGAGCAAGAACAACAAAAACTGTCCTCTTGTCTGATAATGGAAACTGGAAATAGCTCTGATAGCTCTGTACTTTTGAAGCTTATCCATTATTTTCCTCCCCTTATCTGAGCTCCTTTCAGACTGCACTCATGTGATCCAGTTGCAGCGAGTCATCAGACATGTAAGGCCTCCTCATCCACTCTCCTGATTTTTCTCTTCCGGTATCACATCTTATGTGCCTAGAGAAGCATGCTAACCTATTCCAGGACTCTTAAGACTAGCTGATGAGCCACATTGGTGGCTGCTCCATCACTGTACAGTGGCATCTCACCACTTGTTCTGAACTGCTCCATGGATCTCTTAGCTAGTATGCTCTAGGCTTCTCTTCCTGGATCTTGTTCCTGATCAGCTGGTCCTAGCCCTCGGGTTCCCAACTTTGGTTTGTTCAACACTTCAACATCGTGTTGAATGCCCCGTGCTCTTCCTTTTTGGTTATCTTCCCTTGTTTCTATGTTTCTCGTTTTTTCTTCTATACTGTTGTTTCTTTCCCTGCTGAAATTTTGCTTTTGTGTAAAAAGAGATTTAGAGTTCAGAGCTACATTTGTTTATCATGTAAGCTCAGAAATACTGCTAGAAAGATATACAAACACTGTACTAGGTCCTGGTCAAAGTCTTGAAAAAGGACAGTGAAAATGGCACACATTTGCTTCATTTTTGGGACAACCAAGATACTCTCAATGAACTTGTCCCTTCCAGATGAGTCATTATATGCCTGCTCATATTTTTTTTAGCAAAGTAGGGAAACTGGCTGACTGCTTTATCAGTGATGCCACATCCAGACTCATCTTTTGTGATACCCCCAAGAAGATGCAGCCAATCAGTCCCCTCTTCACAGAGCCACTACTGAGGCAACAAGTAGAACTTTTTGTAGATACATCAAACAGAAACCTTCAAATGCAACTCAAGAGTTCAAGAAAAGGAGAGGTACTTTACCTGGTCTTTCATGGTTTTCCCTAAATCTTTAACATCTTTCATGTTAATAGCATTCTTCCCTCCCTTCTCCTTTCCCTTCTTCTTGTTCTTCTTTTTGAACAAGCATTTCTTACAGAGACAAAAGCAGCAGGTAAGGATTAATAGGACTGCAACTATGGCTATGGCTATTAAGGCCCAAGGTGGCACTGGAAGAGAAAAAGAAACACACACAAAAAGAAGGTGGGAAACTGTTAGTAGGGTTAAATTTAGAAACAAGCACATTTCTCTCACAGCTAAGCCTTTTTCAATAAAAATGTCTTGCAGAAATACCTGAAATCCTTTCTAAAATATCCTGTCATCATATGGATATTTGTCCCAACTGATCATTTGCACACACAATGCCAATTTAACACATCTATCTATTTACATGCCTGGTGATACATATCAAACTCACTTGCAGCTATTTTGATTAATCAACCATCTGAAAACAGTATGTCCTAAACATTTATACTGTGCAAATCTGTAAAATGCTCAGCACATTTAGGCCATTACTTGCTTCTTTCTTTGATCATCTCCCCAACCCACCTGGCACTGAGGCTGAATTGGGTGGAAGTGACTGGGAATTTCCCTTTTCCAGAACGGCATATGACCCAAGCAGTCAGTTTTAATGAACAGCCCTTCTCCTCTGCCCACTGCTGTATTTGACAGACTCACAGATTCCTCGCAACAGATGCAGGTCAAGGTCACCAGTAAAGACTGACCAAGGACAAAGGACTGTCCAATCCAAGGGCATTTGCCCTATTTGTCATCATGCCCTAACGCTAGCAAAGTTTCAGTACATAGCTATGTTCTCACCTATACTTTCCTATAAAGAAAAGCATATGTTCCTTTTATTCATTCAGTCCAGGATGCTGGACAGAGCTGAAGCATGAATAAATAACAGACAACACTTATGATAAAATGGTCTTGCTAAAGATCAGAATTTTTGGAGAAAAGGAATTAAGATGACACTTAAACACAAGTACTCCAGAAGGGAATTATCTTCATACAAATCAGTTTTAATGACCACTGATCCTCACATTTAACCAGAACACCTGACAAAACTTTAAATGTTGTAAACTGTCATTTTCTAAAAATCTCAAAATGCGCTCAGTCTATCAGGTCTGCAAGACACTCTCTCAGTGCATTACCTAAAGGCCTCTAATATGATACAGAGCAAAACTGAAGAGTGAATCAAATTTGACATGTTGACGTCAGTGAATCACAAAAGGGAATGGACAGTATAAATAGAGAAAACTAATTGCTCAAAGGAGCTAAGCAGAGTTTGAAGCATGGTCACAGGAACTTCCACTACAAATTACCAGTTCAGGAAGAGGACCAAGCTCCTACACCTTCCTTACTCTGAATTTAATGACCATATTTGTAACTTCTATTCAAATGTCATTGGTGATAGATACAAAAATAATGCAGGAGAATAGTTAAACAATAATTTCTGTAATACTTTTCTGCCTCCAAATGTTCATTAAATGCAGCTGCTATAAAAGGGAAGCTGTACCATATGTAGAACAAATGAGAACTGATTACTAAACAAATGAATGTTAAAAGATAAACAGTGAACAGATTAACAGCTGTTTATGGGATGTATTTTATGGAGTCAGCAGCAGCAATTCTGCAGTTAAAGTTGCACTAGATCTGCACTTATCACAACTTAAAATCTGTATTTCATGCATTAATAATTTCATTTTTTCTTCACATCTGGTGTGGTAACACTGTAGCACAACTGACTCTCCTACAATTTTTTTTTTTTTTTCAGCACTCACAAATGTAAAACCATCACCTTTCACAGGCAATGTATGTTCTTCTCAAATTCTAAACTTCACGTGTCCTTAGTCTGCTAGACACTTAGCATCTGAAATGGTATTTACATAACACTATACTTTACATCTGAGCTAATCTATGGGAGTTATGTTAATGTGAAATGAATGCCGTGCCCAAATTTATCAGCTATTTGTTTTGCTGCCTTGTCAGCAGCACCTGAAGCACGATGCCAGTGAATATGGAGAGCAGCAAGAATATGGGATGGGGTTTTGACAGCAGGATGGCACCGTGGGAGGAAAGAGAGGAGGGACACATCAAAGGCGGGTAAGCTGGGAGAACCAAGGAATTGAGGAGACAGGGAATGTGGGTGTTAATAGGATATATATATCTGCATCCTACAGACGAAAAAGCTTGTGTAGGTAGTGAAGTCAGGTGCCTTTGTGCTGAAACTGTTGTGTAAAGTGGTATTCTGGCACTGCCGCCTCGGTTCTCTGGAGCATGAAAAATGTAGGGTGCCTTGGGGAGCATTTGAAACACTTGCAGATATCTCAGCTTCTTTTTTATAATGCATTGTCTGCTCTCATCTGTTTGTAATTTAATTTCACCCAATAGCTCTTGTGATGCAATTAAATGCTCATCAAATTAATATCTGAGACACCAAGAATTATGCAGAATTCCTTATTTATCTCTTCAAAGAAAACACGCTTCCTTTATTATTCAACAAAGCATAAGCAATAAAGGAAAAAAATTGGGGTAACCCAAAATCCGGACATTTGCAAAATAACTTTGACATTCAAGTTTGAAAAAGCAAAGAGGAATGGATTTTTTTTTCCTAATAAAAGGGTACTATCCCTGTCAAGGAGATGGCTCATCCGAAGATTGCCACTGAGAGAGATTCCCCAATCAGTGGATGTACATATTAGATTTAAGACAAGTGAAACACACAGTTATCACTACCTTTGAAGTGATGTTTGTTTCTTTTCAAAGGCATTATTTAAATAATTTTAAATGTTAATAATTTTACATAATACAGACAAGATTTTCCAAATTTACTAAAGACTTTGAGGGCTTTCATATTTGTGCTCCTCAATTCATCATGCTGCCAGAGGAGCTTGAATTCCAGAAAAAGATAAGTTTTTAAAAATTAGTTTTCTATAAAGTTGTCTCAAGGTGGACAGGACAGAATGAAATGACTGAAGTCACTAGTCACTTTGGAAGACTCAAGTCTACAGACTTTAATTTTTCAGCCTTTTTACCAGCTGTGAATAATATGTATAAAAACCCCACTGACAGTATATGAACTTTCTTGGTTTTGCACAGTGGCTCACTTTGGAGATTCATATTGGTTGATTCCAGTTGGACTTTACCCACACTTATGCAAGAGTTTCAAAGAATTTCATTTTTCCACTGTTTAAATGGACAACAAAGGAAATCTACAGTTTGAAGACTACCTCCATCTATATTAAACCAGTTTGATCAGGTTCAGTAGCGCAGCTTGAAGCCTCAGGAGGTCTTTGGTCATGATCCATTGAACAAAGGACCTCTGTGGCAGACGAAGCAGGATGGGTGACACAAAAAAGGCAGATCCTGACCAAGCGGCCGAGGTGTCAGGAAGCCAGAAACTTCTTGTACAACTTGTCTTACCCAGTGCCTGCACAAGGGGGTGCTTTGAAACAAGCAATACTTACCTGTGCAATCAAGGAAAAGCTATTGGTTTAAGGATAATTAATATATCTATAAATTTCCTGGTATTTCAGCGCTATTTTCTTTGTTCTGCTCCTGTGGGCAAATACAGAACACTTATTTTGAAGAAGCTGTCATGAATCGCTGTGTGATTTGGTGACTCTACAAGGCTCTTAAAGATACATCTATAGGAGGGGATCTGCTGAGTAGCATAGTTAGTAAGTAAGGTCTTGAATTAGTCTTATTGATCCAATCCAAACAGGGTATGCTCTAGGACTTTACTCAGAAATGCAGGAATGAAGCTGATCTGTAAAAGCAGAGTGTAGAGAAAATGAAACGCATGGCTTACTCCTGAGCAACAGCAGGGCACTGGAAAGAGTAAGCTCTAGGATTGTGTTGATAATCGAGGCATTCTGGGTACCGATTTTGCATCCTTCACTCATGCTGAACATCAGTCAGACATGGTTGCAGCTAAAGCAGTTGTGAGCTCTTTCTTGCTTCCTCCCCCTAATGCCAGCCAGGGTTGTGTGCATATTGTGGGTCATTTGATGCATTTGTAGCATTTCACAAATACGGCAGCTGTGACGCACTTATCATTTTAGTTTGGGCTTAGGAGTGCATTTATGAGGCATATCTTCAGATTGTACCCATACACCATGCTTGGACTCATGTTATGCAGCAGTGTGGGGGGCCACGACGGACCAAATGGGAATATACACTCCAGAGGTCGCCTAATGGTGCTCCAACTGCAAAAGGCACTTGGCCCATGGGAGCAAACCTAAACAAAAGCATTACCCCCACAAAGTTTGCAGCGTGGAGTGGGGTCCTCAGGACCGACTGCTTCACTCCACTGATTTGCTTCTATTGTGCTGCACTAAATACAGCTTGTCCCCCAACCTGTTATTAAATCTTGTTCCACTGAATATGCTAGATTTGAAGGAAAGGATGTATTACTGAGTTATTCAATTTAAGAGCTACAAATTACGTCCTTTATACAAAGATGTCCTTAATTGGCCTTACAAAAAATGTTTGGAGAGGTACAGGCCTTGGGTCCAAAACTGACATTCCCATCAGATGATCTAAAATTACCAAATGCCTCGGAGGACATTTGACTCCAGAGGAAAGACAGTGAGAGGGAAGTCACAAAACGTGTAACAGCATCGAAGTGCTACAGTCCATAGAAGAGAATAATTCCTCCATCCTAATAATTTTCTTCCCTTTCTGTGTGCAATGTCAGAGGAAACTTTATTAACTTAGAACCTGAAGAGAGGGAAGGTCAAGGAAGAACTGAAGAGAGGAGCTGAATTAAAAAGTGAAGACTTACATACCAAAAATGCTGTCCACCGACAACTCCCAATTAAGCAGCCCCATTTAAACTGTGACAACAAAGGACTATCAGATGATGGCACCTTCCATATTATTCTGCAAAGGAGGCCCATGGCATGTCGGAATTGATAAATATTAATAAACTATGTTTCAGAGGGGGCATGATACTTAACAGGAAGCTGCAACTGCTAAATAGTTGTATGTGAAGTGCACTGCATTAATCTAAAGCTCTGGTAGCCTGAACATGAGAGCACTGGCAGTTTTCATTTACTAAACCATAGTTTTACCTTAGCTTTTTGCACTTGCAGCTTCTAATCAGGAAGCAAACCCCATATATAGCCAAATTCAGACTTTCTGTATAGAAACTCCCCAGGGGCCACATTCTCAGGATCAGTTTGACTTTCATTAGAAGTTACTTAAAGAAAAAGAAAATGTACTGAGAGCAAGGACCTGGGTAACAGATAGCACTATTCACAGCAGAAGGAATACAAAGGTGATCAATGCAAAGACAGGGAAATGCTGATACATGGCAAAATGACTTGTAAAAGAGGAAGATAAAAACTGCAAATACGTACTTACAAATACTGATTTTTTTTTACCTTCATTAAAAAATAATCCATCCACCAAGCCAGGAAACATGACATTAATCACTACTCTACTCTTAATTGGCTTAGTGGTGGACTTGGTAGTGTCAGGTTAATGGTTGGACTTGATGATTTTAAAGGTCTTTTCCAACCTAAATGACTCTATGATTCTATGAAATACTAGCCTTCAGGCTTATACAGCTACACTTCCACCCAAACACTCTTATGTATGATCTCTTGCCTTAATAGCATGTTTGCAAAGTATTATTTTCACTTTCTTACATTTACCCCGGTTTTTTTTATGTGGTTCAAGTTAACAATGCTACCTTTGACCCATCACTAGAAGGAACCATTATGAAATATCTTAACAAATGCTTTCATGCTGCCATTTCCCCCCCTTCTCTATTTTTTGAGCATGTGCAGTTGCATAAGACTATCTCTATGAATAGTTTATGGAAGTTACTGAAGCTTTAACTGAGCTAAGAAATGTGTGTTTTGACAGTGAAAGTTCCCCACATGCAAAACAGTCTGTGAAAGTGCACTGATCACTTCAGTCATTGAATATACTCCTGCCTATAGCTTCTTTGTTAGACATTATCATGCAAAATTATGCAAACTTCATATGACTGAACATTCCAGTCTTTGCAAATAAACTGACATTGAATTTAGCAGTAATCCTAGATATAGCTACAAATTTAGCCGAGACGCTTGGGCTGCTTGAGAATCTGATGTGCCTACTGTATACTCCCAAAGCTGGAAATCAAAATGCATGAACTGTCTAAAATATTTCTCTAACGGCAAACCCACACCTACTATTGGAATTTGCAGGTAATTTATGTTTATTATTGCTGGTATTAATTCACCTTTTAAGGCATGTGAAAGGTTCTCTGTCATGGTAAAACACATCTACCCAACAGCGTATCTTCTTTCTGCAGAGCAGAACTATTTCTGTCTCTGTTGCTATCTCTCTCTCCTTCTTTCCAATGTGTTTTTTTGTCCCTCTCTCCCCCAGCTCCTCACTGCTCAGTCTCATCAGCTCCTCTGCCCCTAGTCTCTTGAGACACATGGGGGAGAAAGCAAGGCAGGGGAGTTTCCAGGTGAGATGGGATGGTGAGGCAGCCAGAGAGAGGAAGCAAAGCTGCTGAGATGTCTCCTCGAAGGAAGTCCCTCAGAGAGATCGCAAAGGGCTTCATGCTCACATGTCAGGTTTCATCTGTATAAATACTAAAATGAAAATAGCTCCTCTGTTAACCCGCCCATTCCCTGCTGAATCAAAATGAAACAGAATATGATCAAAAAGAGAGTTAACACAGATCTCCCCTCTGCTGGCTGTGCCACTGCCGGTCAGGGCCGCTCTCTTGGGCTCATTTTCAGCTCAGCCACCATTGCACAGCCTCCTTGGTAGCCACACGCTCCTTGGGAAGGTCCCTCCTGTGGTCTCTGGCGCCTGGCTGCCCTTCCCAGCAGTGCCGTGCTTCTGCAGGGCTGCCGGCTCTTCTCGCACCCTCTCACAGCTCTCAGCCCTCCTGCCTCCCCTTTCTTCCAGCAAATACAGCCGTTTCTTCCATTGCCCTCTGTGAAAGAATGATATTCCCCCACTTGGCACGCAACGGCCCAGAGGAGGAACCAGCAGTCCAGCTCCCTGCTGCACAACGTGCCCCTTGTGAAGGACCGCAATGCTGGCCAGCATGACAAACAAAACAGCCTCCCCTTTCTGGCAAAACCTCTACGTCACTTACTACAGAAAACAGTGTAGGGAAAGGAAAGACTTTGGTGGAAGATGCTTTCTAATCAAGTAGATAATATTTTTAGACTGATGCTTCCTATCAGTTCATATATCTGCTGCCATAAAGGTTTTAAAATAAAATCAATGAATTCAGGCTCTAGATAATTGCCAGAGAAAGCACTGGCCACACTGATTAGCTGGGGAAGATTAAGAAAGCTGGAGCCTTCAACCAGACCTGGAAACCAGACAGGTTTGCTGAAGGCTTTCCAAAAACTGTATGTACCCACACCAGCTGAGGCCAAATACTTTCTTGAGAAGGGACAAAACAACCCATGGGGCTAATATTTGACTCTGATGAACAAATCTGTAGAAGCCTGAGATGACTGCTTTCCATCATGTGGACAATTGTATTTTGTGGTTAAAACACATTTCAATTTTCCTGTGACATATACAATATGTTGCACTTCAAACTTTGATTGATAGTCTGAAGGAAAAAAAAAACAGTGAAAAAAACGTGCAAGTCCCTTTGACTTGGGACTGGAATTTTCAAAGGGACAAAATACTCCAGTCATACCAATCCCAGGACTCAGAAATCAAGAGAATAAGACTCAAAAGAAATGAAACTGATGGGAAAAAAATCAGTTATGCCTATATATATTTGATTTTCTTAGCTGATTTCATTCATTGTATGCAATGAACACTGGTTTTCTTTTATCTTCCTTCTCAGTTTTTGAACACTTGGAAATGTTATTTGTGTCACGTTTTCAAGGTTTGCCCTGCAAAAATGAGGACCAGGGGGTTGCATTTCAATTTTCAGAACAGTAATCATCACAATTCTTGCATACCAGAATTAGTCATGCATAGTACATGTTGAATGTTTTAAGTTCCAAAACTAGGTAAAAACACCATTGCCAAGGAAGGAAAAGCTAATTTGGCACATTTTTAAATAAAATATTATGCAGGGGTAGATTCCTTTAAAAAAAAGGAACTGATTTGTGATTTCTGACAAGATGAACTTGTAGAAACTATATCTGTCTGTAAGCCAATGGTCTGTGAACATATACAAACTTAACACAGGATGCTATTACACAATGGCTTAGGGTTTAAAGGAGAACAGCTACTATTAAAAGAATTAACAGCCATTGGAGTAATATACTAAGTTCCCGCTGAAAGGAATAACCAGTTTTATTCCTTACTGAGATTTAATATTCATTTAAAAGGTCTCAAATAAAAATGGCTCATATGTAGCGCTTTTCATCAGTAGATCACAAAGTGTCTTATAAAGGAGGCAAGTAGTAATATCTGAACTGCAGAGATGCAGACATTTAATACATACAGAATAAAATGACTTTGGTTAGCATCATATAGAAGACACCGCGGCAGCATTGGTCTACATTACTGACTGGTGCGGTGCACAGGAAACAACAGGGGCTTCATTTGCTGAGAGCATGTTTGTAGGACCACAAGTCCCTGCTACGTCTTTGCCAGCAGCAAAGTTCATGTCAGCAGCCGGTCCTAGGCATGCACCCCATAAGCGTAGGGATGCCAAGTGCTGGAGAACGCCACGCGCATGTTGCAAGCAAGTGCACCAGATAGCAGCCTGGGGTGCAGTGTCAACCTCAGACCTTACCAGAGGAAGCACTTCAAGTGCCTCCCTGGGGTGCGTGCATGCTGCGTGGCTCCCGGTGCTACAGCGGCAACACAAACTCACACCCAGAAGGAACCCCTCCAGAACACTAAATCGCTAGCGTCGCGCGCCCTGTGTGACACCACAGCCAAGCATACCACAGAGGTGCCCCGGGTCCCAGCGCCAGGCCCCTCAAGGCTGTAATCTTTCCAAAATATCTCACTGGCACCTCAGCTACTGCAGCGTCAGGAGCCTCGCTCAGCCCTTAGGGCACCTCCTTCGCTCTGCTTCTTCCCAAGCAGCAAGTCAGAGGACTGCTTCCAGATTTTCTGCACGGCCCTTTCATACAAAACAGTGATGCTGCTGAAAAGGACTGAAACACTGCACTTCCCACCCCTGGTGTGGAACAGTTACTGTCAGCGGGGTAATTACTGTCCCACGGAGAGCGTAATGACATGCTGTGCTCTGAAAATGTTCCAGGCTTGCAGAGTGTTTGGGACCTTAAAACTTAATTTTGTTTATTACCATAGAGCTGTAGCATAAACAAAGAGACTTAAGTTTCATTTGTCATGATGTGCTGCTTTGATAATAATTTTTCACTTCTTATTTAAAGCTTTAAAAATGATCTTTTTTTTCCCTGACTCCTGCCATTTCATTATCCAGCCAGCAAGATTGTATCCAGAGTCCATACACTCAGACAAAGCACTGAAGTATGGGATAGCAGAGAGTAAATAGAATTTACTCTTCATGCATACCAAACTGATGAACTTACCCACTGAAACAATCATCCTGTTCCTCAGCCTTTTTGCCAGTTCAGATTTTCATTTGCCACCTTATTGAAAATTTTGGTGAAATTCTCAGTGAAATTTACTGTCTCTCCATGTGAAGTAAGACCGGATGTCAAAATGTAAAGTAGAATCATAGAATCATAGAATAGAATCATAGAATCGTTTAGGTTGGAAAAGACCTTTAAGATCATCCAGTCCAACCATTACCCTAGCATTACCAAGTCCACACTAAACCAATCAAGGGTAGACTAGACTAAACCATGTCCCAAAGTGCCACGTCTACCCGTTTTTTGAACACTTCCAGGGATGGTGACTCCACCACTTCCCTGGGCAGCCTGTTCCAATGCTTGACCACCCTTTCCGTGAAGAAATTTTTCCTAATATCCAATCCAAACCTCCCCTGGCGCAGCTTGAGCCCATTTCCTCTTGTCCTATCGCTAAGTATTTCTAACTTGTAAATAATCAAACCTTTTCTGTTTGTAAAAAGTATGACACCATTTCACTTACAACTTGATCTTTTGCCTCTATCTGTTACACAGCCTGGTAGAGCCATGTTACTGACTTTGAACAGACACTAAGCACGTTCATATATCTGGTTTTATCCAGGCCTTGAAAAGGCCTGGGACGAACCTGTTTTTTCCCCGTCTGATGGGTAAGATAAGGACAGGTCAAAACCAGTCATCTACAGTGTAGAACTTTTTTTATATATGTATCTATATATTCATATATATTCATCCAGTTCTGGGGCCCTCAGCACAAGAAGGACATGAACCTGTTGGAGCGGATCCAGAGGAGGTTCACAAAAATGATCCGAGGGCTGGAGCACCTCTCCTGTGAGGCCAGGCTGAGAGAGTTGGGCTTGTTCAGCCTGGAGAAGAGAAGGCTGCAAGGAGACCTTATTGCAACCTTCCAATACTTAAAGGGGGCCTATAGGAAGGATGGGGAGAATCTTTTTAGCAAGGCCTGTTGGGACAGGACAGGAATAATAGATTTAAACTGAAGAAGAATAGATTTAGACTAGACATAAGAAAGAAGTGAGGGTGGTGAGGCACTGGAACAGGTTGCCCAGAGAGGCAGTGGAGGCCCCATCCCTGGCAACATTCAAGGTGAGGTTGGACGGGGCTCTGAGCAACCTGATGGAGTTAAAGCTGTCCCTGCTCGCTGCAGGGGGGGCTGGGTTGGATGGCCTCTAAAGGTCCCTTCCAACCCAAAGCATTCTATGATTCTATGATTCTATATATGCATTATATCTGCCATCCACTTACTGAAGAAACAGATGTATTCTGCAATTAAGAATCATGGGAAGAGTTAATTTTTAAAATTGATTTCAGACATAAAAGCCTTTTTATTGTTTTTCATTTTTTAAAATCACTTCAACAGGAAAGCATTCACATACTTAAGTATGTGAGAAAGGCTAATTTCTAATAGGTTTGGGAACCTTTTCGTATCTTCAATGTCCAGAATGATTTAAAAAAAAAATTAATTGCATAGCTGTAGTAGTGATAAATCAATTATAAAAACAATCAAGGAGCAAACAAAAAACAATCTCCTTTCAGCTCAAATTAAAGGTTTGTTTTTAAATTTTTACTGTATGTTAGGCCAATTGCAGTACGTAGGCAGTAACTGCTCATATGAGAAGCCTTATTTCTTTTTGTGGCAGGAATGTATCTGTAAAAGCATATTTCTTTGCTGGGCAATAGTGTATACTCAGTGAAATCAACTGAATACCTGCATTTCTTGATCTGTTATTTTAAATGTACAGATATAACTCTGAACAAGATTCTTTCATTAAATATTATCATTATTAATAGACACTCATTTGTGTGTGGGTAGTGCCTAAAGGCACCGACTCAGAAGAAATGCCTCATCAGATTAGACAGTGCACACAGATGAAATAAGAAGACAGTCTGAGAGGCTTTACAGCGTAAGGTCCCAAGCCTGCGTTGTGGGTACATGTGCATCTTGGTCTAACTTGACTGCTCACAAGAGCTGTGCCCTCATCCAACCATTTGCTTATGAGAATGCACCAGCCTGTACACTACCAGATCCAGTCTGTCCAAGCACATTGCCTAGCACTCCCTTGTGCACAACCTTTGCTAAATACTCCTTCTATCACCTCAACAAGATCCTCCTAGGATCCTGTCCACCTAGGACATGAATGCCTTCTTTCTGGAGGGAACCCAGCCAGCCAGCCTGGTACCTCCATAGCTTACCAGTGGCCAAAGGTATGGCCAAGACTGAACCCTGAAACAAAGGACACAGAAAGCCAAGACATTCTCTTAGGCCGGGACACTCCAAAGGGAGTGCCTGAGCCAACTGTCTTATTGAGGCAATAGCAGTTAGCCTCAGACAAACCAGGGCTCTTTTTAGTCTTCCAGGTGGCAGCTTTTAATAGGAATGCTCCAATTAAAAATGCTGTACATTCAATAACTCTTCAGGCCACATAGTCTTGTCAGTGACCTCCACTCTTTCCCAGAAGACATTTCCAGCACTTGAGCTCCTGAGGCACCTCAGGACTATGCTCATGTTAGAACTGATTTTGGAGATAATCCAAAACAGGTCCTAAGAAGACTCTTCTGAGACAGAGAATCAGTGATAAAACACAGGAACAAACAATTTGTCTTTAAAGTGAATAGTAATTTATGATGCCTTCATCAGTGTGTTTCTAGACGTGCAATCAAAACATGCACACTCTGACAATGCTAATTCTGACCTAAGGCTAACGGGACTTGATTTTTTCCATATATGGTTTTATGTCACACACTTCCATGCTGAACCCTCAGTGTGAGATGAAATTCCCTAACCCTAGTCACCATGACTGAAACATCCCACATGGTCCATCACCTTTGTTTCTAGGGTGTCTGTAACACCGAGAACGGCCCTATAATACTTAGGTGCAGCTGTTGGCAGGCACAACCAGCATGAGCCACGCGCATGTTCACTGAGATCGTCAATAAGGTACACTTTGTTGGTCCAGCGTCCTCTCAGATCTGGATGCAAGTGGATTGCTAGGTAATCCTGGTCTGATCGGGTGCACCACATGCAGGCAAGGGCTCATACCATGTGCCAGTTGTATAGTGCAGCAAAGCAGGGTGCAGGAGTTGCGACTGTGCTAGTCCACTCCCGGCTGGCTCTGCTCACGTCAGTGGGACTAAGCAAGCCTGGCTGTGGCTGTACGCACACATTTTTCCAAGGGACCTCAGATTGTGTATTGATTCAGTTGTGCAGGGGTATGCGGGAGAGCATTCCTGGCAGGCACCTCTGTCCTTGATGTAGCACTCTGCTCAGCTCAGGAAAGGGCAGGGTGTAAACCGTCCATGCTGCAGGTGTTTTGAGAACATTATATGGGTGACACTGGTTTGTGGGATTGGGTGCATAATGGTGTGGGCTCTGCTGCACTGGTATATGATGCACGCCTGCCAGGCCAGGGCAGCTAGGCGAGCTGTTCTGCAGTGTGTAGTCTGCCAGACTGCCTGGGGGGTGTGCACTGAAGGACTGAATGGTCTCAGGCTTGCCCCAGGCATTCAAACTAAAATACTTTCATGACGCCTACCTATTAAGCAGAGGTGCTGGTCAGAATATTTATACCAGCTTTGCAAATTTCAAGGGAGTAGGTACCAAGAGCCCAGCATTCCAAGCCTCATCCCAGTGCCGGGATGGAAAAAGACACCCATTCCCATGGCATGCCTCAACTCTGCCTCAACAAGCACCACAAAAGATAACTCCCCTCGCTTCTTCCCCGCCAAGCCAAACTTCCCAAGAAAGCACGACTGGCATGAATGTGCACAACAGCTTCTGCAGCTGTCTGCTCTGTTGCGCCAGCACATGGCTGTCACTATGAAGATGTGTATCAGAAGATATTATAAAGATACAGTTTTGTGGAATCTGTATGTTATTAGATGCTTACACTGCTAATACAGAAAAAAGAAATTAATTTGATTATTCACTGACTGTATACAACTCTAGTCCCTTGGACAAAATGTTGTTTTCACCTGTTATTTAAAAAAATAGCAGGCTTTGACCTTTCTCTTTTTAAGCATTAAGTTTTATTTTAAAAGACTGAAGCAAAGAATCTAAATATGGGTTGTGCCCTTGCCTAGCGTTTCAACCTGCTTTATTCTGCAAGAGGCTATCAAGGCTACAACCCACATATGGGTAGTGGCCTTTGTAGGGAGAAATCTATCTTCAAGGTACAGTTAAGGTTAATAGCCACGTTGCTCTTCTTTTTCAGAAGCTCATTTAGCAGCGCTATTATGATGAGGATGATGATGATTGATTACTAACTTCTGCCTTTTTGCACAAAAAGCACCATTCCTGATTGGCTAACTATAAATGCTGTAATGGTCATTAACTTTGTTGCAGGAACCACTGCCAAAGTGATAAATAGATTTGGTTTACATTAGCTACCAGACTAAAAGCATCATTTGACCTCATTAATAGATCTAATCAAATCGAGTTATGCTCCCTAAGAAGGAAGACTATGCTTTTTAGGACAAGAACTCCAAGGCTTTTTTCTGGTCTCCATAAATACAGAAGTTAAAATTTGTTCCACTGAGGCAAGGTCACAATTCTCTCCAAAATGCTTTGTGCAAATGCTAGGCATTCAAGTTTTCCTTACTTCTTGTTCAGTTTGGAAGTTAAAACTACTCCTAGGAGGCATTAAGAGCTACCTGTACAAGCTCAGGGAAGCTGTGCTTCTTCGAAAAGTGGTCAGTTTGCTGAAGGAACCAAGAACACAACCTGTGCATATACATGTCTGGAATTTCATGTTAGTATGGTGAAATCTACATCAAAATTGATGTACAGATATAGCTCTTCAGGTGTGTGGAACAAAAAAGCTGCTGACTGCATTCGATCCCTTAATCCACATTTCCTACATACTACCTGCAAACTGTTTCTCGTTTCTTTCATCTTTACTTCTGTAAGGTATAAGTATAACACACTCCTCACTGTTGCTGTGCTTCTCACTTCGCCTACCTAGAAATGTGAGAAGTTATTAATTTAGCATGCCTGGAATATGTTTTCTCTCATGCTGTGCTTCAGTCTTCCGCTAATTAGCCTGAATAATTAATTTACATGAGCTCTAGTCAGCTGGGCCATGAGTGTGTGTTACAGCTGGAACCCAAAGTCGATAGTTTTAGTTTAGGGGATGATGTGGGTCTGAAAGAAGCCTGGAAAGGACTGTTTTATAAACACACATATCACCCTGAAGGACAGCACAAAACGTTCTCGTATGGTGTGGACGAATACAGGCAGTTTTTCCCAATGCTTTCTTTGTCCTGTTAATCTTATTGGCTATCAGCAAAAGCAACTACTATCAGTTTGTCTCTTAAGACAGGAACTCTCCCTAAAAATCTCATCTAGTACTTTTATCTCCCTTTTTTTTTTTTAAACCTGACATACAGTAGAGGTGAGGTATGACTCTGCAAGCTTCGGGACAGAGGAGAAACCATGAAAAAGAAGGCACTTTTCATCAACTTCTGTATTTTATTTGGTGATTGTTGCTGCTTAGTCTAAAATTTAGCAATGTTGAGAATGGGAACCAGAAATCTGTTCTCCCCTCTCATTTTGGCCTATAGTTTGCATTATTTACCACACAATGCCATGACTTCAATATGAGTTAGAAGTGCTGTCCTACATTAGATCTTCTGGCTTGATGAAGGAATTTAATCTAAATCTCTCCATTTCCTGGTGGCGCACTCCAGTTTTCAGATTAATATATAAAAAGTGTCAAGCTATGTTACCAGCATAGTATCAGAAGACCCAGCCTTGTTCTACTCCTACCCCCATTCCCCAAAAAGAAGGGCTGTAGGCATCTGTCCTTTGAAGGGGAATTTTCATGCGCCAGTGTTAAGCAGACAGGCGAACCAGTCTGCTGCTCTGAGAAATGTGCTAGGGGTTTCAGATGAAAACCCTCCATTTTACACCCCTGTATCTGGCTTGCTTCTGGACAGCCAGCCTGAGAGGGCTTTCATCGTTCTGAGATGCTTTGACTCCCACCTGTGCTCTATTTGAAGTCCAGCCATATAATACTGAATGCAGGCTGCAACCTTTTCTCAAATTATGTCAGTCATTTTTCTGGATATGACAGAAAGAAATAAATCCCCTCTCTCAGTACCAGAGTCCACCTTTGATTATCTGCAGTAGGTGTCAGTTTTGCCTTACGCTGCCCAAATGAAAACCATACACCTTCTAGGCACTTACATCCCTTATGGGATTTAATTGCACGAGCTCAATTCACAGAAAGAGCATCCTTTTCCTCCATCTCCTTCTGTAGTGTTCTATTGACACTGAGCGTGCTCAGCACAGATTGATCCTACAGCTACGTCCAGACCAGACTTTCTCCACTAAGTGAAGCATTCCTGTAAGGGCATATTGAAAACTCAATGCTGAAATGTCACTGGCTTCTTCTATTCATTGGGAAGAGAACAGGAAACGGAACCTTATGCCAGCTCTGAAAACCAATTAGTAGACATTCTTGTTTGACTTTGTTGCAGTAAATGGTCATCAGGGTCTGACTGAAAGTTCCGTACTAGACATGGATCTACAGTCCTCTGGTTGACACCACTCCACATCCATTGCTTTTTATCTTTGAACTGCTTTCTGAATGACAATTTGCTAACTGGCATAGTTAGAGAAAAGCATTAATTTTGTTTTAAAGAAGGAAAGCCAGGAGAAGATGACCTGTGACTTGTTTTCAGGATCACAAAGAACATCACCAAAATTTGAGTGATCAATCTAACCCCATGCCCAGTGTATACTTCTCTCCTGAGACTGGCATATTCCCACTCTAGTAATATTTTGTTCCAGTATTTAGAGTCAACCTTAGCAGCTGCTCTACATGGACACATTTTCTTATTGCTATTTAACAACCACTGCATCCCCTCGTTGCTCGAAAGTGCATCCCACTTATTAAAATCATTTCATTAAAATCCATTCTTCTCATTGGATTAATTTCATTGCTACTGATCAAAGAGGCTGAAAAAATGATCAAATCTTAAAATTAAAAGTACACAGCAGAGTTCTTGCTTCTTTCCCTATATAAATACAATCGAACCTGAAGTGATTAACCCCAAGTTTGGCCAGAATAGAGAAATAAAAATTCAAAGGGAATGCTGTAACTAAGCATAGGAAAACCAATCACTTCGGGAATTAGAAGTCAGGGTTAAAGGCTCATTCTGCTGAAATCAATGGCCACAGTCCTGATGCCTTCTGTCCAGCGAGGATCCTGTCCCTGATTCTCAGTTCCTCCTGCAAGTACTCTGCCATTAGCTAAAGAAGCAGCTGTGCTCTCTCCTAATAAGAACTTTGCAATAGCTAATTGACAATTCTTTCAAACCTGTAGCATCGCCAGTAATGAACAATTAATCCTCTGTCTCCTCAGAACTGAGTTAAGCTCAGAACAGAAAGGGAGAGGCAGCAAAAGAAAATGGACTCTGTGAAGCATGAAGAAATAAAAAGATCATAAAGAAAACAAACATTAAGGGTAGAAGAGCAATCAATAAAGTCCAAAGCTTGCAAAGATTGTCTTGGAAAATAAGTACTCTAAAGGAATTTAAATAAGTATAAATGGCATTCTCAGAAAGATTTATTTAAGAGTGAATTAATTCCTTGGTGCAATTTCCTTTTTTCTTCCCTTGCATGATTGTCTCTCAGGCTACTTCACTTTCTGCATATGGTGCCACATGACAATAGCAACACATTAATCTCTAAGTCATATACGTTCTTCCATAGTGATTATTTCAGCAAGCAAAAGGTTAACACATTTAAGTGAATGCAAATGAGATGGTGGTTTGTTATTGGCTGAAAGTGCCTCAAAACAAACTAATAGTGATACACAGATGCAACTTTGCATCTGCAGTCTAATTAAAACTAATCTAACTAAATACGGTGCATCTGTAAAGCAGCTTGAGCACTGCAGAGAACACACAGAATTCCTTTTATAGTTGGGAAGAGCTTCCAAGAGCCGGTGTGTCTGCCATTTCACTTTATTTGCAATGACTTTAATAGCAGGTGAGTAATCAGCAAATAAATTCTCTGTAGCTGCTTTGGAATTGTTCATTCACAGAAGCAGAAGCAGTGATAATGCATCCACAGATACATTACAACAGCAATGGAGGCCACATCGACCGGGGGAGGTAATGTCTTTCATTAGGCAAAATGATACAGTTGGAAAAAAGAAAAAAGCTTCAAGCTGTAAGTCATCCTTCAGTCTCACTTATTAAGGCAGAACTCAACTACAAAAAAGCACTTTTGCAGATGTGTTACATTACTGACATGAGTTGTCCACAGCAAAATCAGGCATGATCAAAACCTTGTCTTGTCAAGGGATTTCTTTTAAAATATTCTTAAGACAGAATCACTTTTTCTCTCTGGCAAATAAACATTCCACAGACATTGTATTCAGTATGAAAACTTACTGCTCTCAATTGAAATTCTGCCATAAGCGATTCTAGCACTGAGAACTAAAATGGCCATGAGGTAATAAAATAATGTGTGTAACCCTCTACTCAGCATACAGTTTACAGGCTGTGAGACCAATGCAAAAGAATAAACTCCGGTGTTTTACCTTTTTTCTTTCCCTCTCAAAAATTCAGGTAAGAAACTTAATGTTAGAAAACTGTCCTAAAATGCTTGAATTGCAACTCTCAGATGAAAGAAGGTTAAAGAGGACAAATCTTGATGAAATGTTCATCGCAACGTACTTCCATGAGGTATTCCAGACAAAGATAATGTGCATATTCCCACCTTAGAGAAATAGTCTGAACTGTCTTGATCCTGTTGTAACCTAAAATAACTATGTTTGTAGACAGCCAAAAATATGAAGGTATGGTGCTTGGTGGGGTAAAGATGCTCTCCAGATCTCATTGTTTTTCTTACTTCTTCCTTTCTCAAGGCTCACCAAACTGCCAAAATATTGAATTTAGTAATATCCAGATTGCTAAAATGTTGAATTCCAATATATCCTTGACTCTGTGGGATAGGCGTGGCTTTATATTCCTCAGAAATTCTCCATGTCAGGCCACACTTCGTGTTAAAGCAGATTCATGGAATAAGAGCATGCAAGAACTATACTGTAGATATGACACTCTCCTAGAAGGCCAGCAAATTGACTCTTCCTACCCTTTTACATGAAATATTCACTGTATGAAAAATTGAAATAGGCCTGAGAGTAGAGCTCTGGAGACTTTTCTTTTCTGGTATCCTAACCAGTGAGCTATTTACCCCACACAAGCCAGAAGCTAAGCCACTTCTCCCATAGAACAATGTTCCCAAGTCCCTGGGTCTCCCATGGAGGATTTCTATATCAGCCTCAGTAAGAAGGATAAATAATGCATTCTCCATGTAGTCTAACCTACAGCCCATAGCCTCTCTCTCTGCTCTATGGGGTGAGATACGTGGGTTTAAACTTGTTTACACTGAGTAAGATGCAAGCCATGTTCTTCCTCCTCTCATGATGGTGCCTTAACAACTATCCTTATTATATAACAAAACTGGTGACAACACTATCAGCATTTCCCTTTCCTTCTTTAGCCCCACTGTAGTCCCACTAGTTCCAAGAATGAAAATACAACCTCCAAGTAAAAGAGCAATAGATATGACAGATAAATCCCATAGCAAAAATTTGGTCTGCTGTTTGAAAAAATGTACATAGAGGGCTCTATTACCAAAAAGAAATCATAAATGATGAAAATCCTCAAAATTGTCCCATTAAAGTAATTTTCTTTGCTGCCTGATGTTTCCAGACAAGTAGAGCTCTGATTTGAGTCCTTTCAGTAGTAAATAGTTCCATTAATTTCAGCAAAACTATGCTGAACAATGTTTGTAGGATTATATCTTGAGGTGAACTTACTAATATACAGGAAAAGAGCATCGCATGTTTTTGACAGCATTCCTTCAACCTAGGAAAAATAAATGTGGTGATTCCCAGAAAAGGGATAAACTAATTTTCAAATGAAATGTCAGTCTGAAATTGCTAATCAATTAGTCATTTTCATAGTTTTTTTCTATATGCTGGTGTGAAATTTACTCCATTGCAGAAGCTTGCAAAAGGCATCTTTCATTATTCAAAACCTGTATTAAGGTCAGATTTATGTGCTGCACAGGCTGTCACAGAGACCCATGCAGCAGAATGAATATCCCCCTTTGTGAATATGTGCAGTGATGGTTAACAGTACTGTGCACTACACCAAAAAGCCTTAGGGTAACACAGACTTCAGAAAAATTGTGTTTCCTTTCTCCTAAATATGTAACATGAAGAAAAGTTTCAAAATGAAAAGCATTTGACTTTATATGAGAAATTTTATTTAGATCTAGATTTTCTTGATGTTGTATTTTATCACGGTATCATATATCTCCTAAGGAATGAAAAGGGCACTGTCAAATACGTTGTTATCTTTACATCCTATTTTGATTTCAGTGCAATTCAGAGCTTTTAGAGTATGGTACAAACATGTGGCTGTATACACACTGCATTGAGGACATAGCATTTACTTGTTTTACTCTTTATTATGTATTATTTAATTTACTAATTAGTCATTTATTTATTGTTTGTGAATTTTTATTACCTTACTATTACTCTTGTATTACTTTGATCACACTTTTCTCCTACATTCGCTCAAGATATAGAACTCATACGACGAACTGCTTTTATGATGTATGAAGGCCTTATTATGGCTCAGATGCCTGTGAATTGTCGTTAAATCAGCACAGTTTTAAGCCACCAGAAATATAGAATGGTAATTTATATATGGTAAAAAACAGATAAGATACAAGATACGGTAAGATAGAAATTATTTTTTAAAATAACACAGGACATCTGATGCAAAGTTTCTAACTTCTTCTAGACTTGAAAGTCAACTATATTGGTGAGCACAACACTTACTAAAATTTGAATCTTAACCCTGTGCTGCTTTTGCTACATTTTCAATAGCCACAGAATGCAGCAAAATAATATTGATTTGCCCAAATTATCTCAGAAATAAATCTGTGAATATTTGCCTCACTTTCTGATCAATGCTACTAGCGTATTACTCTGCAGTACAACAAAATTAGGACTTATTTGGTGAAACCTCAAAAAGGGTTTCCAGCAACTAGTAGATAGCTTCTGCTTATTTTGAGATGACAGTTTGTATGTTTCTAACCAGACTTGTCACAAACTCCTGGATCTGTTACTTGGTGAGGAGCCTGTCCTTGAGCTGAGAAAAAGGAAGACCTCATCAGTACTTCTTTTCAATGGACCTTCAGGGACAAAGTTATGGCTACATACAGGAACACTACAGTATACAAGAAGTGCAGTTGGCAGAGGTAAAAATGGGCCAATAAGTTTTATTGTTATGGTGAAATAGTCCTTTAATAAGGATAGCGTTTTCGTCTCCATCACCTGCAATATGCAGTGTGCTTGGAAGGTACTATTTTTGTGCTGTGACTAGTATTCAACCCATCCCAAATCATAAATAACTTATGTCGGCAGTGTTGTCCCAGGAAACTGTACTAAAGTAAATGAAGCTAGTTATATTTATTCAGGCACATCATGGTAGATGTGACACTTGATGAAAGAAGAAAACCTTCCCTGGAGCAAAACTAAATGCCACTTATGTCACTGCTGATGGCTTAGAGATCCAGTACCTCTGTAGTGGCTTCCACAGATTCAACCACTGAAGAGTTAAAAATACCACCCCAAAATAAACCCTATTAAACAGCTCTCTAGTCAAAGTATTTTAATTATGGACAACATGTAGACTATATTTTGATTGGTAGCCCTTTTATCCCTTTATGAAAGCAGCTCCTGACAGGCATATCCCTTGCAAGTGGCTAGTATTTATTTAATTGGCCTCACATGCCTTCAAGTCAAGCCAGCTCATGCCAGGAAACAACCTTCTGGAAGCCAGCACTGTAAACAATTTTCCTTTGGCTTCTCTCTAAACTTGGCAATGCTGCAATTTATCCTGGCTTGTCTCAATTGTTGATCCTTATCTGAGGTCACACACAATTTTGCTGACTGCCATTGACATCTCAGGGTTATATGCAACACACTTTTCTCTTGTGACTCTCCTTCCAAAAATATTTCTTGTCCAACTAGTAGCATAGTTAGTAGCAGTTAGAAAAGTTAGTAGCAGTTAGAAAACACTTGAGCAGGGATATAAGGTTTCCAGTTCATGGTTCGGTCCAGGAACATTCAACATATTCGCGGGGTAAAGAACAACCACTGACAGGAGCCCTGCTAGTCTCGAGCAAAAAAACAGCTAGTCCTGCCCTTGTGACTTCTGCTACTGTGACAAGAAAAAATTGTACATTTTATAGTACATTAGTCTTGAAGTTACTAAAAAATAAACATCAGTATACAGTCTGCTTTGCTAAAATGTTAGTCGAATGCTTTTCACTCCTTCTTAGTAAGCTTTGTGTGAAGTAGAGGGAAAAGTAGAGAATTATTGTTTTATATTTATTCTTTTTCATCAGAAGCGTCCTATGGCAGACAGACAGCCTGGAGAACAGAGCAGAGACTAGCACTGGCAGGGAGCCTTATGCCTCTCTCAGCCATATGTCAAAAAAATTTCAGAGGCTTTAACTTTCCTCTTTCCTCCTGTAACTGTATTCTCTGTGAAAGAGAAGAAAAAAAAAGCATGGCAAAACTGGGTTTTTTTCTGGGGAGGCAGAAAGTGTAAATGAGAGGACAAGGTGCTGTGTGATGAGGGAACCAGGAAAAAGTAAGGAAAAGAGGCAGTAGATGAAAGATGGTGAGAAGAACTGGAGTTGTAAGTCACAAATTGGTTTTCGTTTACTTTCAGATCACAGATGTGACCTCTAATGCTTACAAGCCATATATCTCGTCAACATACTCTGTAATAGTAATTCTCAGAACATCAGACCTATTGACATGGAGATTGTGAAGACATATACTGTTATTAATGCTCATCTGTCTGGTGGAAGCAAATGTTGCGCCGCCTTGGAGAAAGAATCACTGATTTTTTTTTTTTTTTTAACCTTAGAAAAAGCAATTTTAAGTTCTCCTAGTATCAGGACAGGAACATAGATGTTTTACAGCTCTCAATTCTCCACTCCCCAAATGTCAGTACAAACGCAATACTGATGCAAAATCCCTTTATTTTCCTTGCCCTATAAAATATTGTGTGAAAGCAGGGAATATCAGCATTGCTTTGCTACAACAAGAATCCTCACTGACACTTCAGTCTCCTAATGGCTCCCAACCCTCATTCTGACAATGCTGAATGAGTAACAAACTGCTGTAATTCAACATCCTCACAATTTGGGTGTAGCCTCATTAAGTTTGGGAACTGGAGAGTAAGTACACTCGCCTACAACTACAAGCACGGACACAATTTCTTTTTACCCCTATGTTGATGTAAGTGTATTATAGCTTGTCTTTATCTCTTACAAAAACCAAACCAAAGCAAAACCAACTTTGAAACAGAGAGGCATTATAGCACTTGTTAATCTATTAGAAGTGATCCATCTTAGCATACATGACTGATACAATGGATGCTTCTACCAGGGGAAAGCTCAAAGAAGTCTGCCCAAACAGAGAACTATCAGTAGCGCTGGAGGCAATCCTATAAAATTTTGCCTGCTGGGGTCCAGCCACTGAAAAATTCTTGAACCCTGTGATAGTCTGATGCTGACTTTCAGATGCTTCTCAGCGCCCAAGCTGAAAGGAGGGAGGAATTAGCGAGGCATCACATCCGCTCCTTGCTCATTGCCACAGCACTCCAATACACCCACCAAGCAGCTGAACAACTCACTGAAGCTCAAGGATGACCTAAACCCAGAAGAAAGCTAAACAACATCATCTGCCATATCCTGGATCCCTCTCAGGCATAGAAAGTGGCACGGTGGTGGCCTGCTTCCCCCTGAGCCAGTAATGCTGAGGAACAGCAGTGGAGACATGCTGATGCAAGGGCTGCTGTACTTTGGAGGAAGCATAAAACCAATGTCCTCAGCTTTTGTGGTGATGAAAGATCCCCTGGGATTTTCCCAAAAGGATTGTAATGCCTTACAGCCCCATCCAACTCTCATTAAACTAAATGGAAAGAACCTCAATCACTTCTGTGGAGATTGGATGTTTGCAGGGTTGGCCCAAATCCCAAGTGAGGTAATTACACTCTTCCAACAGTTTCCACTGGAAAATTTCAGTCCCCCCCACCCCAAATGATCTCAAAGTAGCATTCTACTGATCATTTAAACTGAACAACTGCCCTAAGTGCTGTCTTTTTTTGACAACAATCATGAAAATGTGTGTTGCGATAATAAGCTATGTGACAAAAGAGGGTAAAACTCTCAGCAAGCAGCCTACTAAAATGAAATGGAAGGTAAAAAAATTACACTGATACTTATGAAGGTCTGAAAAGAAATTTGCTACTACCACTTTATGTGTGTGTGGTATATGTCTCTAAAATTACACCATTTGTAGAGTTACAAACTTTTAAAATAACCATAGCTAAAGTAAAATTAATTTACATTAAAAGATGAATTAATGTATCAGTTCATCAGGTAAACTGCAGCACGTATTAGAAATGTGTTTACAGTCTTGATCCTCCAAACCACTTGTGTGTAACAAATTTAATTCGATGCACTATTCAGGAGCTTAAAGGTTAGTACACATTTAAATACTTTACTGGATTAAACCTTTTGAAATTCTAAAATCTGCTGTGTATCATTTCAGTATCTGAACTCAGCCTGCATACCCAGGTTATACTTGCATGGCTATATCAAGTAAGAATGTACTTCTGTTGCCTTTCATGTTATTTAGAGGAGTGGTGTAGGTCAGTCAAGAAAAAGACTTGAAAACAAGAAAAAACTTGTTCACCAATTTGCACTCATCCTGCACTGCAGGGTTCAGCTAGCGCTGCTATGCCATCAGGGATTTGGTATCACACATTATTTTACCTAATGTGGACACAATTTAGGGGATTGGTTGGTTGTTTTTAGAGATGATATAGTTTCTGTTCCTTTTCTACCAGGAATTACTGGGGTAAATATTCAGTTCAACAGAATAAAAATGCTTCTTGTCATTACCCTTATAAAATTTTAGCTAGTTTTCTTATTCTATGTGGCAATGAGAAGTAGTAGTGATGTTGGACAGATCCATGCACTTTGCAGAATCAAAGCCCAGCTGTCAGTATGTTCCTAAAAAAAAATGAGCTGTTGCAAATAAAGGATGTTGCACAGTTTAAACACTTCAGTAAATGCATTAACTAAACAGAAAAAAGATCTTTGTAAATAGTTTCCCTCTTCCATTTTGTCTCTTCCTACATACCTACATTTATATGAATGAAAGAAAAGCAGTGTGCATAAGTATTTTTGTACCATACAATCACTTAAATAAATGCATCGATGTTTCAGAAAAGTCAATTTTGGCATTTTTTCATGCCATGTTATCATCATTAACGTTACGCCCTGAGTTCAGGTAACATTAACCTTTCTTGTTTGTCCAATGGTCCTCTCCACCCCCCATACTATTTTTCGGTCATCTTGGCCACCTTGTTGTCCAAGGACTTAAAACTCATCCATAAATATTTCATGAGGCAAGAGAGTTTAGAAATTGGTATTCTGGAACAGTTTCCTATAAAGTGATTACCATCACTGAGTTGTAATCTAAAATGCTACACTAGACTGAAATTTATGAATAGTAAGCTTGCCTTATCTTCCTCTGTCCTCCTTCCCTTGCCCATGCTGCAAGTAAGTCTGCACCCATGGCATATTACAAACAAATAACCGATTCCAGGGCTGAGACCTGAAATGTTATATTCTAGCTTAGAGCACATGTTTGCTGAAAATTGGGTACTGAGGTCTTAGAAAACATGATAAAATAGCTGGCTTTGGAGAAGAAGTGAGGTTTGAAACCTAAAGAAGAAACAAGTCAAGGTTAGCAAGTATGTTGCTTGTGCCAATTTTTTCATGTGAGTTCTGGCCCTAGCCAGAAAAGTGTTAATAAATACATAAATGAAATAACACAGAAGGAAAATAGAAAATTCAATGAACTCTGGTAAGGAAGGACCATAAAAATATCTGTAAGAAAGGTATAAAAATTATTATCAACATTGTTGACTATGTGGAGAATGTATTGCCTCTCTATAAACTGTTTCCAGTAAAAAAAAAAAATCTGATGCCTGTCCTAGTCCTGGAGATTTCCTCTCCATTGGGGTACAGCCATATAGGGGATGGTCCTGACACAGCTCTAGTGGGGAGAAAGCTTCTCATGTGGAAATGACTTTCAATCCTATTGGCAGGTCACCAGCTTTAGGATACTCCTTCTCCCTTCCTCTTCAAGGAACTGCCACCCCTACTCCACTTCGTCAAACGAACGGTTTGTGTGGCTGCTTCAAACTGACAACATGGGAGCTGCCAGCAAAGGTTGAGGAATGTCATTCAGGCTGCAGCCTAAAATACACGAGTTCCTGGTCTTCCTGAGACTAAAGGAAATCAAGGGATCAAGCTGGAAAACTAACTTGGAATCTGCAGGAACAGCTATGAAGGAAATGCAGGATTCATGGAGTCAGACTCTGTAGCCTAGTGTGGGACATTTGTTTAAGAGTAAGGAGCCCTAAATAATGAGTGTTATTTGCTTATTTTGTCCAATGGCATTTCACAGCAAAATGCGTATGCTGTCCTTCAGCCAGGTCTCTGGTCCAGTGAGTTCCCTTGCTCTTCATCAGATTGTACGTTGACAGAAGAGAGCGAGCCAATCGCTCTCAAAGTGAGAGAAATCAGGTCTCTAAGTCCAGGGAAAGCGTTTTCAGGCTGCGAATCTGTCCGTTACAAGGGCCTAACCTAGGGCTCTTCCTAGATATCAAAGTCTGTGAGACCAGTACCATTTCAGACACAACGCCCTCCAGTTTCTTCCTTCTGGGTGAACCTGGGCCTCCTGTTTCTGCGTCATTCTGAACAGAACCAAGGCATTTAACTCAGATTTGTGAATTTGACTCCCAGAGCCTGGTTCCTAAAAGCTAAGTGTAGAAACCCTGAGTATTTCTGGGGCTCCTTTTTAGATGTGGGTTAAAATGCATTTCCCATCTGAAAGGACAAACCTCATCTTTCATTTTGGCGGCTCTTGCTGCAACAGGGAAACAGTGCCAGCTACAGTACTGAAACATGCCCCCAGATGATATAGGGGCTGTGAGCAAATTAGGGAGCTCTTGCTGAAGTTGATAATTAAGATTAGATTCAGATTCAGAAACCTGCACAGGAGCAGGCAGATGGCTCGCTCAGCTGCCAGCTGGAACTCAGCCTTCATGAGGCAGTCATTCAAGTTCAGCAGCACAACTTCCTTCTGTGGAGTCAGAGCAAAGTCTACCTATACCAAGATCCTTCTGAAGATTTGAGGCCACCTCCACAGCTCTTGCAAACTGGCTGCGTGTTCTGGAAGAAATACAGATTTTCAGATCTAGACCAGTTCAAGATCTCGCTTGAAATAGAAGCCAAGGCTAAAAAGATAGAAGGAATGCAAGAAAGGATGCTATGGACCTACAGGTATTTATAATCCCTCAGGGAAGACTTTAGTTCGGATAATTCTCAGCAGCAAACTCACCCAGTTCTAAGTAGAATAGTTAACAGTAACAACAAAGGATGACATTCTTTTCTTCATCTGTGCCAATTTGCAACAGTGCCTCAAAATAACAGAGGCTTCATTATCTACTCTTGGTTCTTATAAAAATGCAAGAGAATATCTTCTAGCTTGCCACAGTGCCTAGGCACAAGTAGCTGAGGTAAGGATGGAGTATCAATCTTAACAGTAATTCCTGTATTTACATTGCCCATTTATACCATACGTTTTAAAAGCAAATCTATTAACCATAGTCCCAAGTGCTTTTTTTCTTGTATGCAGTACGCTGCTGAGAATCAATCTTTAAATGTATTCTCAATTTTAAGTTCAGAACAATCGTTCCATGAACTCTCTTTATAGAGCATTTTCAGAGCAAGATAAAAACTGAATTATAACAGATAATGGGTAATCTCTGTAGATGCTTCATCTGCAGGTAAGTTTGAAAAAGACTAGCAAAGATTGTGTTTATCTTATGCATGTAAACATAATTTTAGGGCACTGTCTCTCACACAAAGTAATGAAATTTTAAGATACATTCCCAGTACTGAAAGGAAGTCAGCAACCATGTTCAGTTTTCTGCTTGTAAATTGAATTCTCCACTCAATTTATAAGGTACTGGCACAACTTGACATATCTATAGTGCAATAAAATACCTACCAGAGTTGTTGTAACATATAAAATAATAATCACAGTGTTGTGCTAGAGGAGACCCTTGGGGGTACTCTGGCACCCCTTGTTAAATCTCTGTCACCAAATCAAAGGTAGGTGCTCACCCCTGTTTCTGCTATAGATGAATTTCATCCCCATGGCTGTAAAAGTTAATCTGAATGGGTTTTTTTTTGTTTTCTTATATTTTGCTGAAATGTTCTCAGCATCATGTATTTTACAGGAGAACTTGCTTCTCTTTCCCCTTTCAGATTATACAAGTCAAAACCAACTGCTCTTTCTGAAAACGATGTTTTAGACACATATAATCAATAACATATAATTCTCTCTGACACTGAGGTTACGCTCCCAGTGTGCTTCTAGCTAAGAGACAGTATTTCCCTTCAGATGTACAGTGCATCCTCAAGGTGCTGTAGAAGAGGAGATGGGTTTAGCGTGCAAGGGGCTCCTCCTGTGCTGGGGATGGAGGGTGCTGCAGCTGGTGCTCTGGTTCAAGTTGTAGGACTCTGCTCTTCTGATTGCTCCTTTCCTCCTCGGCTTGGCCAGGGAGCCAAGATAACGGCCGGAGTAGGAGTACGGTCCTCTCTCAGACCTACGTGTGTCAGATGCATGGGTTGAGCTTGCTTTGATCGAAGGGGATGTGTAACCTCCTGGTGAGCACGTGTGCTTGCTGGTGCTGGATCAGGCTATGGTCTGCAGCAGCACTTTTGGGACACGCTAGAGCAGCTCGTACCTCTAACAGCCTGAGGTTCCTAGCTCAGTCCTGTATGAGGATCAAACTGGCAGATGTCACGGATCCAAAAGTTTAAGTACAGGACACGTTAAGGGGATCCTATCAGAAGGCATATGAGAAAAGCTCACGGATTGTAAAAATTTTCTTCATGACAGAATCAATCATTAAAATATCAACAGAGTGTAATTCAGCAGGATCTCAGATATGTGCTCTTCCTTTCAGCCAGGGATTTTCATCCATAATCTGCTTCATGAATTTTTCACTTCCATTCTTCCACCCCTCAGTATCTGTTTAGGTACTTTGGATTTAATAGCTATATTTTCAGGACTCCTAATTTCAAGCATTCAAAATATGCTGGACCTCTAAAATTAATGAAGGTATTTTCACATTGTAAGTTCATAAAATAACAGAGTTGGATTGTTTTTCTTTGTCTCACAATTTTTGTGTCTTCTGTATGTGTGTGGGCAGTATTTTCAAGCTTTTCCCCACCAGCAGGTGATGTAGAAACTTTTATTTAATGAAAAAAAAAAAAAATTCTGAAGTTCTCATGCAATCACTGAACTCTGGGACTGGGGGGTTCAGGGAGAAAACAAAGTAATCTGAGATTTGCATTTAAATTGCCATATTTCGAAATAACGATTTTTTTCTCCTCTACTATTGTACTGTAATAACTCTTTCTTGTACTTGTTCTGTGTTCCAAAATAAATCTTTATTTCTGATTTCCCCTGTTTCTTTCCCAGTGTAAAGCTGCACGTATTTGCTTGGCATGAGCAACTGCCAATGATTTGATGATAGGAAGGGAAACAAGAAGACTTGAATTTATGCCTTCCCGCTTCCTGCAGTGCTGTTCTTCAGACTTTCTTAAACATCAAGAAACTTCTTTCTTTATTCTCCTCTAAATCTCTCCTTACCTTACAAGACCTCTTTGCCAGGTTACCTAAATAGAGTTTGCCAATGTCAGACTGCTCCTAAGCTGAGATCACTGCTTATTGTATTGACAAATATACATGTGTACATATCTATATATGTATCTGTATGAACATACATATACATAGTCCCCATTTTCTGCAGGCAGGCAGCTATTCCTTGCCTTGTATTTAGACAGGAAGCTCTCTGAAACAAAGCCTCAATTTTTTTCCGGCTAACCTAAGAAGATCTTAGGCAATGACAAACACTGCTATGTGCAATGGAAATATAAGTAGTTATTGCTGAGAACTTTACTGTGATTTTATGGTATTTGTCTCTATTAATCCAGTTTTGAAATCTGAAAGCATTCTATTATCAGCATTTTGCTTCTTTTTTATGAACTTAGAAAAGAACATGACCTCTCTTCCCTGTGTCAGTGACACTTGTACTCCAGGAACCATTAGGAGAAGCAGTGAAATGAGCAGCCTGAATTTATTTTCTGCAAGTGATCAAGCTGGCAGCTCCATAAAAATTAAGTTTCAGAAAGACCCCATGCACAAAATCCTCAATTTGCTACTAGTAGACAAAATGCAATAATATCTCTTTGCTAATCTTGATGCCAAATAAAAATGAAAAATTAAGAAATGAACTTTATTGCCATTTATAGAAGGTAATAAGAACTCTTAAGACAACCTCAGCTGGTCAATCAAGAAAGGCAGAAGGGCAGAAAAGCAGAGACCAGCAGGGAGAAAGAAATGATGAGGTCTGTCTATGATGACTACTGAAGGCTGAAACTTTAATTTAAATGGCTAAGCATATAAATCCAGACTTATTTTATTTGCTAATTTACCCAAATATATCTACAAGTCTGTACTTCAGCTTACTAAGCTATTATTTATAATTAACCCAGGACTCTGTCTTACAGTTATTTTTACATTTTTTATTACAGTTTCCTCTATAGCCTCCAGTCCCGTTTTGTTTTGACAGTTATTCACTAAGCCAAGGAGAGGTAAATAAACCTTTCTCTGAATATCTGCAAACAGAATGGGAAACAAGTCTGCACAGAACATCGGGTTTTAGCCTGAATCATCACACAGTTTGAGCTCCTGGGTTGGGGGATTATCAGTCAGTTGTACATGATGAATCAAATTTAGGGGTTTTGAGCACCAGCTACTGAGACCAAATGGAGTTTCAAGCCAGCCAAACATTTCAGAATAAGGTTGGTATGGAAATGTAACTTTTTATCCATTTACAATGTAAGACATAATTTCCTATTAAAGAGGTAATGATAGTATTCATGATAGTATAGATTCAATGCATTCAGTATTACAGCTATTCAAGATTACATGAGAAGCATTAACAGAGTATTATTACTCAGTCAGATGTATGCTGGAATTTTATTGGATTTTTGCTGTTTTATTTACCTTACTGGCAGAACAAGGTCTTCTGTTCATACAGGAATGTGTTCTTAGGAAACACATCGAGATCATTTTGCTTTTACAAAGATGCTTAAGTAAACTAATTAAGTAAACTAATGCTGACTGATGTTAAGTTTTATTTTTGTATGGTTAGTATCAGTATCTTGACATTTAAAGCCTCTGCCCAAAAGCTGTTGCTGTCTTGCATTCCCATAGTCTTGCTAGAATTCGCTTGCTCTAAGTGCATGGCAGGTATTTTCCTAGCCTGTTATCAAAGGCCCAGATGGAAGAGCAGTGAGAGGGAGGAAGGAAAGAATCAATATATCTTATAAAGTCTTTTAATGCAATTTTGTTTTCAGAAGTCTAAGTGCCATTTTATCTGCTTTGTTTTACCCCCTTCTTCAGGTGTCGGAATTGCTGTGTTTAAAATGCAAAGTGTAAAAGCAGAGATGGTGCCTTTTTTCTCCTTCTGGTAAACAGCTTAAAATTCTGCAGATTAAAGATAAATTGGATAGAAAGTATAAGAACCAATTAAGATAGAGTGACTTTTATACACAATGCAGTTATGAAAAAAACAACTGTACTGTGATTATGCAAATCAGCCACTCACAACCAAAATGCAGGGATTTACATAACGGAGAAAAAAATTCTTCACAGTTATGCCTCAGTAACCTTACAGGATTCTTGCACTTTAATTGTATGACTCATTGTAATAAAATGATCCCACTTGCTTTATCCGGAGTGAAATATATGTTAGGACACCGCCATGCTGAATGATTTGTGTGCTTCTGGAAGCCTACACTCTCCTGCCACGAAATGTGAAGTATGTTCTACTTTAAAGAGGTACAAATCAATGAAGAATTTCTGCTTGTATCTATCAAAATTTTAACTGGGTTTACATACTGCATCACTGCTCTTGAAATAAATGTATACTAATACAAATGGGCCCTCTCCTCTTGGAACTTCTATTTCCTCATTCTATTACATTCATCCATTTTTGACAAAATAAGACTTCTTTGGTGCACGTATTACAGCAGGAAACATCAGTATAATTCAAATTGCACAGTCCCTATTTGTAGTTTTGCAAAGTGAAATCTTAATGGGAATCCTGATATTTTTAGTTAGTTAAGTATGTCTAGACTATATAACCTGGGACTTGTATGTGTTCTACAAAACGTATAATTTTAAAAAGATGACTGTTCTATTACAAGCCACACAAAAGGAACAGTATTTATTCAGCTGGGTGTAGTTTGCTGTACCTTTATTTTTGTCATCATGTATTCCAATATCTGAATGTTTTTTTTTAATATAAGCATGACTTGATATTATGTGATTTCTATGAAAAACCAGAAAGAGGAAACTATATATAAATTAGCCCCTACTATGGCTCAGCTTTTTTATCACTCAAACCAAGTTGATTGCAGGTGAGCTTCTTCACAATATGGGTACATTCTATCCTATTATACATCCATTAAAGCATGATGGCATATTTTCCATCCGCAGACATCCTAGGCAGAGGCAACTAAAACATTTAATTATTTCTCTCTTGCACATAGACAACACAGCACTGGAAAAAAAAAAAAAAATCCTCTCACAGTAACTACTGAGCTTTCAAAGCCCTCCCTGTCATGTGGGGATGAACACGAGACCTTTAGAAGTTTTAAATGAGAAAGTACGTGAATTAGAAAACAGGCTTATCACTGATCTGCAAAGATTGGACAATTTGCTGACTATGGCATTCCTCTGCCATGTGGAAAACTCAGGGTCAGGTCTGCAGTTTGAATCTACCAGAGGGAAAACCTGGTCCATGGTCTCAGAAGTGTTCTCAGACCCAAGTATCTGTGCTGTCCCTAATAGGGCCTGTTCACCATCTTTATTCTCTCTCACACAGCAAGAAATTCCCAGAAAGGCACCATAAAAACAATTTGGTTGGAACAAATTTACATTCTGCTCTATTTTAAGAGAGATTCTCAAAAAATTTACAACCAGTTGTAAGAGGTAAGGTCTGACAACTTTTCTACCACAATTAAATCCTCAGCTTTCTAATAGGCTAACCACACCTCGCTGACAACTCCCTCCTGACATAAACCAAACAAATAGTAAGGAAATGCTAGAATCTTCTGATAGGGAAATGAGGTCTCCTCTCCCCTCCTGCCCCCCATATTTTGGAGACAGCCTACTTAAACTTATTTGGTGATCGGTTTGTGCTAGTTTATAAACAAGAAACAGATACAGACCTGTCAGTTACAGGCCATTCACATAGGAATTGTTATTGGGGAAAATGGGGAAACCTAAAGTTATTTGGGATATAAAATGTTCCAACATGTCAGTGGTACTATTTCATATTTAAATATTTAAAAAAAAACACACCCAAGCCCTTTGCCCCTTTGTAGTCCAATGAACATGCAACTTTCTTCTTGAAAAGGCAAAATTAAAAAAAAAACCAAAACCCAGCAGAATGTCATGTTAAACAGTCCCATTATTTGATGGAGATGCTGGGAAGATCCAATCGCATCTGCAGCTTCTAGAAGGAGAGCAGACAATTGGCATGGGATTTGTGACTCCACCACAAAATTACTGCATGATCTTGGATAAGAGTCCAGATTTCTAAAATGGGGGCAATATGTTCTGGTCTTACTATCAGCATATTTTATAGATACCATATTTTATAGATACTATAATGTATTTCACAAGAAATAAGAGTTGTCTTATGGCCTGGTACACTTTTCACAGTAAGCACTTTGATAATGTTATAGTAGGTTCTTTTTTTTTTTTTTTCATGAACAGAAAAAAAAAAAAAAGTTTATTCAGTCCAATCTGGAAAGATTCTCCAGATTGAACTTTCCACTTGTTTTCATTGTTTTAAAAACCTATGCAGCAGTGCATTCGAAGTTCCTCTCTCTCTCCAGACCTTTTCCTAGCCCTACCAATTACAGAGTTCCTCATATTGGAAAGCATTCACGCCTTCGCTATGTTAAAATCAAAGTTTAAAAATAGCATAATATCTAGTGCCATTTACCTCATTTACATAGCATGGTGAGATAAAAATTAAGACACATGTTTCAAAAGCTGACCTTTTCTCCCTCAGTGTCTTGTCTTTTCTTTTTTCCTCTTCTTTTTTCTTCTTGTAGTTTTGTTTTTCCCATGATATCATCAGGCAATTTCATTTCAGTATGGTCTGCACTGGACTGTGCAGATTATCAAACTAATGACATACAGACTTCTTACCACTGTAACACCTCTATTCTTGCAAGTGAGAATTTCGAGTGACAGAACAAGGCTGTTTGCTATCAATTTTGCAAAAACCACATCTGCCAGATTGCCAAGATCCATTTCAGAGATAAAAAAATCGATTAATATTCTAATTTGTTATCTGTCTTTATCAGTCACTCATTTCTTCACACAAATGATAACCTTCTAAAACTGAAAACTCTTACTTATGTTAAAATGCTTCCATGAAAATATTTTACATTTACTTATTCTTCTGAAGTAAAAATTATTAAAGATTTAATATCTCTTTAATGCCTGCTATTAAAACACACATATACACACAGCCTTCACCTTCATGTCTACAAAAGTGCCAAAATTATCTGCTTGTATCATTAGGTAATTTTTCTGTCAGTAACAAAAAGGATTTTTTCTTTATGACATGAAATTACATTGACAATGTTGAATTAGTTGTATATTTAATACCAGTGTGTATACTAAAACACACCAAATATGTTCAAGAACCCTAGTATTATCATAAACAACAGCAAAAAGTTAATCCTTATATTTTTTTTACAAATGTGAACCAATTGAGGCTTCAACTTTGAATCAACACTTTCAGCACAGACCAAAAGAACCCTGCTGATTTTAACCCTATTGACTTCACAGAAATACACATCGGTACTTTTAAAGTATTCTGCATAGGTACAGGAACTCATGCAAACAACATTCGATGGCTGATCTAACAGAAATACTGAGTGCGAAAAGCATGGCTATCTTCACATATTACTGATGTATTAGAGCTACTTCCTTGTTAAAAAGCAATCTTCCCACTTTTTTTCTACATTTTCTAATTCCCAAAGATACACAGTTTCCTTATTTTCTCAATATTTATGAGTTCTGGCCAAATTTTGCTTCCAGGTAATACGCACATACACATTTGTCATAAACATGAAACCCCAAGTGTTACTGCTGGGAAACATTTTGCTGATTGGTCCCACGGCCACTGTGAAGTTCTGCCATTCCAGTTTAGATGATTCAGCAATAATTCATCCGTAAAAATTAGCAAGACAATCTGACATATCAAGAAGAGACTCAAATTACGTATGAGTTTGACCCTATTTTTTCTCCTCCAATTAATTTTGAGGAGCTTACTAAACCAGGATTATCTTCTGATTTTTCTAGTTTTGCCTAGAAAACATTTAGTGTGCTGTCTAAACAAGTGACAAAGAAGATGTCAAGTTAAATCTAATCTGCCAACAGAAGCTTTTTCATCAGTCAAGTTTTACTTACGTGGAATTTTGTTCAGTTCATTCATGAACTTCTCTTTTAATTTAGAAAATGCATCTTCTTTTCCTCCCCCTCCTCCGGGACTGGCTGGCTCGGTGACATTACTTGGAGGGGCTGCTGCTACTGTGGTAGCTGGCGGTGCTGCCAGGGCCTCATGATGACTTTCACTCACCATTTTAACCCCTGGGTAAGCTGTTGGAATAGAAAAAAACACAACAAAAAAGCCAAAAGATAATGTTTAAATCATTGAAATGGATCTCATCAATAAAAGACTAAATAGGCAGAATATCACTTGGTGCTCATGCTTACTGGGTAAATACAACTGCATCAGCATATTGCTTCATGTTCTTCATAAAATATTTATGAGACAAGAGAGGAAAGTCTTTTGCAGGGTTAATTTCAGCCAGAATAATTTTATTGCTTACAGTTCTTCTCCAGCAGTGTTGCATTTTGAACTGCTGAATTTGAAACCTCAAAATTCCTGTAAAACTCTCATGCAGATTTACGTTTTGCTCTTCAATTTTGAAAGTATAAGCAAATCGGGTAATAACTGCTCCCTACGTGCAAATTTCACAGTGTATTTACAGAATTATTCTTCTATGAGAGTTGCAGAGGTGTGGATCATAGCCTAAGTTTCTATATAAAATAAATGAAGTGATAAGGATATAATAAAAACACTTCAAGATTTCCTGTCACAGTAATAACCTATTGTTTCCTTTTTAAGCAAGTTGTATATTAAACAGAAATTGATTTGCATCCATTTTTATCTTCACTTTTCGAAGGCAATTTTCCTTCCAGTTATTTCGTGTGACATTTGCTACTGACAATATTCTCTTAAATTATTCAGATGTCTCAGTGGTGTATTCATGAAGCTACAACATTTGTACAGTACCTACATGCAGCCATATTGAAATATCTGAGAGGCTCTCACAAACATAATCCCACATCAGCATATTTTTAATTCCATGTTGTTTAACGGGCATTTTACAAAACCTTTACTCGAGCGTACATTACAAAGCAAAGAATTTTGAGCCAGTGGGGTGAAGGTGAGATGAGACGCACAAAGCAATTTCAATATCACAAGAAGGTTGGCTGAAATGTTTACAGTGGTTTTGAACACATTGTTCTGATTTTCTGCCGCATCCTAAATATCACTAATCTGAATAATCATTCTGGTTTTCTTCAGAAAACCGGAGGGAGAAAAGGTTTGAGAGATAACAAACATTCGTTATTGCTCTGAGTGTACAATTGCTCTCAGCCCCAAAAGACATTTGGCCTTTGATCTCTTGCTGAGAAATTTAAACATCACCATAGGAAAAAAAGGTAACACATCAAAATTAAAGGGGCATAAGAGCATCTGACTGCATGCAGTACCATGAATCACGAGCTTTCCTGCCTTACGTGACTGTTTTCAGGGATGGTGCCGAGAGTGCTCAAATCACTAAATCAAGATGAGGATTGGCTTTTCGTCCTTCAACTTTACTCCTACGAGCCCGCAGTCATGAAGACCTGCAGGCGCAGACCTGACTGCAGGCAGAATGAACCTTTTGAAATCACCCTCATCATTCTTGTCATTAAACAGGGGTTTGCACACAAGTGTAGTCTGGAATAGAAGCCATTCTCCAATACTGTCACCCGATGAAAAAGAGTTTAACTAAATAGGGGGTTGGCCTTGTTCTGAAGAAGCAATTTGGTGGATATTTTGCAGCAATTTTATTGATGCAGCACTGAAAGAAGCAGAATTCCCTGCCTGCCCATCGCTTCTGCCTTTGCCCTCACAGTCTCTAGCCTAATATAAAATCATGTTGACATTGACACAGAATATGTATATGATACAGCTCCATAAATATTTCATAAGCATGCAGTCTTATCTATTTGCCTGTAACAACACGGGAGCAGTTCACTATCTAAAGCAGACCGAAGTCGATGGAAAGATTCCAGTTAATATCCATGAACTCTGGCTCAAGTCCGATGTCTGTGAAGATTTCCCCACTTGCCTCCCAAAATAACAATCGGGAAAAACATGTAGTGCATAATTTGTGTAGCACGAAATAACGTGCCAGCTATTCCAGACTAGAAGACTTTTTCCATATGCTCTGATGTTTGCCAAATACTATGAAGCAAAACACGCAGAGCCATCAGCTGTAAACATTAGTGCTGTTTTATATTATAGCATTTTGTCAATGAATGTCAGTTAAATCAGAAGAAAAGTTGTATGATATATCATAATTAAATCAAAATTAAATTGCTTAATTATAATATATTGCTTAATTATTTCAGGCCTGGCAGTTGACTATTTTATTTTGTAATGGAAGACACAATTTGCAGCGATGACTTTCAGCTAATTAAAAATTAAGGCAAATGTCATTTATTTGCTTCCAGTTTTGGAGCTATATTTTGAAAATGTATTAGGAGAACAAATTTGAAGTCTTACACTTTCATTTATTTAAAAGAAGGAAAAAATAACAAACCAGAGTATTCCTCTGATCTCCAGGAACAATCCTCAGTAGAGTCCTAGTGCAGTCAGAAGTCACTACATCTAATGAGGCATGCACAAATGCTTTGAGACTTGCTACAGAGCCTTCGACCTTTACACGCCAGTGACACTGTCCTGATATTTTAAATAGGTGTGAAGGGGCTGAAAAAGAACCTTGTCTCAGAAAAAGCTTTCTGCAGTAAAGAATTTTCTGAAGAGCACATGCCCACTTGCTCACAGAGATAACATCTGATGGCTTCTATTATTGTAATGCTGCAGCTTTCCACAATAACGATATAAACACTGTGGTATTATTAGAGACTGCAGAGTACTGGATAATTAGATTTAAATTGGCCTTTTACAAAAAAAGGGGTTACTTTAATGCTGCAGTGCATCGCTGAAGGTAAAGATCTACAAAATACTAGTAGATTATCTGCCATTTATGAAATGGCAGTTGCAAGCAAAAATTTCTTATAGGTTAAAAAATGAAATGTCATAGAATTCAATTATGATTTCCAGTTCAGTGTTCACTACAATGATTATAGTGCTAGGTATGAAACATTACATGTTGCATGTGCAACATGCAGTCATAAGCAAGAGTACATTTGTAGTCATAAATAAAAGCATTTACATGCTTCTCTAAAACACAGCATAGACTGTATTCCCTGAGCATGCCGATTCTTTGGTATATCACTGCCCAGACACACTAGTGCCATATAATCATTACAAGACAGATGTTTCTGACAAAAATTAATATCAGCTCAAACTTCTACATCATTTCCTCTGAAAAGGAAGCATCTGAATAATATACAAATGTACTCTGGAGATTCACAAGCAGCAAGAGATTTCCTTATGGAGGTACAAAGTATTGGCTGACTGCCTTAGTGTGCTGGTATGGATCCTGAGGGTGAGAGTCCTATTGGAATGCACCTCTTAAGAGAGAAGAAAAGTAGCAACTACTCTTAAGTGAGGAGTAAAGAAGAGGAGTAAGACTTCAGACATGGCTGATTATAGAGCATGAAGTAGCCTCTGGAAATCTGAAAGCTGAAAGAGCGTGTTCCAGGGGCCACAGCCTGTCTTTGCAAACATTCAGGCATATCCAAAGTAAGGTGTGGGGGGACTAATCCCATGGGAAAATTTTACTTGTTTTAAATTGTTTTTGAAAAATAAACTGAATAGTGGGAAAATTAATGAGAGAGATGTGGCATGTTCACAGTGATGCACAGGAAAGGGGGACTTTCAGGATTTGGAATGAGAAAAAACTCAGAGTAGTGTATCACCTTCTGGCAAATCATAGGGAGATTTATGACAGAAAAAGAAAAAAAAAAAAAACAGAAAAAGAAAAAAAAAAAAAAAAGGCCAAGGGGCAACAAAGCAAATTTGTATGGTTTCTGTGTGGTTAAATTACAGCAGGTATACCATAGCAGCTGCTGAAGGACTTAGTGAATACTTAATCCCATGGAAATAAAATTGGTGACATGGCTGCTGCATGGTGGATTTCAGACAATTTAATTTTGCTTATTCCTCCTCTTATCTGCTGAACACAAACTGGATGGAGTTAGACAGCAAATAGGTCAGACATCCCATGCTGGCCAAATCATTCCCTCCCAATGAGAAATTTTCTGGAAAGTGTCCTTTTGCCTTGCCGCCTCTCAAATATTTCTGCCATACTAAAACCTAAAATCGATAAAAGTATTAAAAACATACAAATATAATGTTACTATGAGTAATTGTGTAAGTTTTCAGAAGTAATTGTCACTATCCTTTCAATGTTCAATGCTGTAACTGTAGTAAAGCTGGTCACTGTACTTCAATAAGCACGCAAAGTAGTAAATTGGGATCTATTATCATTAAATGGTACGTCCTGGACAGCTTATCTTTTCAGCATCCCAACCATGTTCACCTCAGCAGTTACATCCACCTTGGAATGTAATCACAAAACTTATCCAAGACAGACAAAAAATCACATGCTAACATCTGTTGTGTTCCTCTGACACTTTTGTTTACAGCTCCTGTGCACTGGAAGAGAAAGAAACTATGAGCTTTCAGTGCTGATATGTCCAGGGTAAGTATGCAGTGTTATCAGAGAATGGTTCGACACCACACTGAAAATTTACCCTATTCCATTAGACTGTTTTTAATTAAATTAATTCATCATTAAGAAGATGGGAACATTAGCAGAATGTCTAAAGATATCTACAATAAACGATCTCTGCTTAGATTTAAGTATTCTGGGATGTTAATAATATATTTTCCACTCATTCATCTTCCTATTAATGAAATACGCTATCTTTCTAGCTTCAGTAATGGACATTTATTTTAAAAGAGAAGCTCAGAAAAGAGACTTCCTTGGCTTTTTATAAAGATGGGTCTGTAACTACACTTTCAGAAGAAAGGAAGGTCATGGTAAAGATGTCATATCAAAACAGCCTTTTCACCACTACCACAAAGGCTTACAACGCAATCCAGATTTAGTACTGCTTTAGAGAAGGTACATGAAAGGCCCAAGATTTCACCGGGGAAAAACGTTCTGATGAAGAACCCTGGTGGGGAAATTCAGGTGTCCTGTCTGTGCTGCTACCGATGCACAAGAAATGTCCAAGCAAACCCCCACCGAATCACCTCTGTGCCTCTTTTAGTGGAGGAGAGACATTTCTTCTGCTGCCATATGTGAAACATCAAATCAGTTGACGCTTTCTAGATCCTAGCTGCACATTAGCTCTTCAAAAATGTTTCCCAATGCTTGCTACTAATACCACATCAATAGTTTCATTGGCTTGACTGAACGGACAAGATAAAGCACCTAAATCTCTCCCCAAAAGCCCACGGCTATTTTATTGCTCAGTTTTAGAAATGACTACAGCAGTGTGTCCTTGCTGTAGGAGTATCACTGGTCCTGGAGCAGGATGGAAGAACATGGTGTTGTAGATAGGAAGGGGACCACGAGATGGTGAGCCGGTAGGGATGAGGACCCCACATACAGGGAGTGGGGCACGTCTGAGCCCAAGTGCAAGCAAGTGTGGGGGTGTGAAAGGAGTCATATAGCAAGTCCGGCAGAAGTGCTGAAACTCCAAGGTAGCAGAGAGGAGAGCTTGGCAGAAATACTTTTTGACAGTTACTCAAAACTGTTAGTTTTGGGTGCCAACAGCTAGTTAGATTGAGTTATCTACAGCACAGTTCTGGACCAGGCAACAAATCCCCCCGTTACTAGACATGAGCTCAGTATCAGTCTCCAGAATTTGCTTAAAATAGGAACAAATACTTCTAGAAAAACAGCTGAAAGAAACTAACTTGACGGCCAAATACAAAATCATCATCTTCTTTTTTTTTTCTTTTAGTAGGTTCAAACATGTTTTGCTTCTCTCCTGAGACATCCATTTAGTTCCTAGTTCAAGTGCTTCCGGCAATGTAGCTATCCGGAAGTTCTGTGTACGTAGATAGGAATTTCAGCTGGGTCCTTCTCTAATAGTCAGACAAAGCAACGATAATAAGCTTCTGAAAAGTCATGAGAAAATGAAATATTTTAAGATTTCCAGTCTAATATTCACACTGAAAACCTATTATCTGAGTATGAGTTATGTCCAAATAATATAAAAATCTTTGTGTACTCTTCTTAACCTATTTTGCTTTTTTAATTCACTGTATATCTAATAAACACAGACTATATGTAGAATAAGCATAGAATAGTCCACAGTTCTCTGTCACAATAAACACGTTTTATTTAATTGAAATCATTACAGCATATGATTTCATCTCTAAGCATGTTTCAAAGCTAACAATATAACGTCACAGAAAATTACCTGCCTGGTGGACAGCAAACCATCTGAATATTTTGGAAGGGATATGGACACTGTGAACATTGGAGAAAGACAAATTCCTCAGTACACGGCACAGTACACGGCACAATCTACAGCTTCCTGGTTACCCATTATTAAATACGGCGGAACTGTTCAACATACAGGGCTCCGAAATATCTTATGCTGCAGACTCTGTGCAAGACAAACTTTGGCTCGCATTTTCAGAAAGAACCTCAGTCTGATATGTAATCTATGAACACCTAATCACTGTGTATTTTGCAGTACCAAGCTATACAAGGAATAATGGATTTAAACTGAAGAAGAATAGATGTAGACTAGACATAAAAAAGAAATTTTTTACAATGAGGATGGTGAAGCACTGGAACAGGTTGCCCAGAGAGGCAGTGGAGGCCCCATCCCTGGCGATATTCAAGGTGAGGTTGGACGGGGCTCTGAGCAACCTGATGGAGTTCAAGCTGTCCCTGCTCACTGCAGGGGGGTTGGGCTGGATGGCCTCTAAAGGTCCCTTCCAACCCAAAGCATTCTATGATTCTATGATATTTTCAGACTCACTCCATAAGCTGTTGATAAGGCCACTGTTAATTTAAATGACAACAGTGAAGCCAACACTATTTTCTTTCCACCTAAAAGCCATGATTTTTTGACTGCACTTCAAACTTCTGCTCCTGCAATGCAGAAGAGCACACGGGAGCCAGAGGAGTCACAGCAGCTTATAGAGAAAAAAATCAAGAACAAGGAGCATTGCAGCAAGTCAAGAGTGGCGAGAGTCCCTTGCGTAGATTCAATGTACAAATGCCTGTTTCCCTGACCATGTTCTGAAACTCTTATTTTACCCTAAGTATACGATATTTCTTAGACATGTGTTTCTTTTGATTTTTAGAAGTAATGGGGCTATAGACAGCCCTGTCTCTCTGGATGTTGACATTGTTGTCATGTTTCAGCAACAGTGAGGTTACCAAAACTGTCAAAGCATCAGAATATGTATAATTTAACCCCTCTGTCTTCCTCTACTATTGGAAATGCTGCTTCAAAATGACTGAGGTCCTTGATAATAGCTAGTTATGAATAGGAATAAGGGAAAGAAAGAAACTACAGTAATTTCCTCCCACATGATCATTCTGTCATCTTTCACGCTTGCATCTTGTTTCCTGAAGCTGTAATCTGCATTTCTACTCCCCTGGTATTTACTTCCAGACTTCCTTTATACAGCAGTGTAAGACAAAAGAATTCATATAAAAATTAGTGTTCAACTGCATTTAAGCATGAAATTCTAATACAGTCCACAGAGAATTTTTGCTGTTCCAAAATCATTTTAGAGTAATCCTACAAATAATGAAGCCCTTTATATCAATAAATTCCTTGTTGTGTACATTGCATAAAATCAATTTATATTCATATATTTGGCTTCTGTCCAATCAATGGCTCTAATAAAGCCTATAAACTAGTAAAGTGCCATAGAGATTAACTATGACATGGTAAAATTCATAAGGAACAACACAACAGAAGTTGTAAAATAATACGGCGAAACACTATTAATATTCTTGTTTTGGTATCTGCAGGTCATAGCTCTAAACTCACTGTTTCCCCTTTGACTTTTCCTTCTATTGAGATTTCCTATGTGTCCCAATTTCTGCACACAGTAACCATGGGGTTAGTAAAATTAATTAGGAACAAGCAGGATGGTACGTGCACTAGGGAACCAAATATGGGGAGCTGAGATGTGCAATGCTGTGCGACCTCACAGATTAGTTAAGTCTTGGACTTAGGTTGTGAAATAATTGGCATCTCAGAGTGTGATTCTACTCTGACAAGTGACTATATAAAAATGGCACCTTCTTTCTGAAAAAGATCTGCTCCCTATGTATATTCAGTCATCTATGCTGAATTTAATGAGTACCACATTCCAACTTCACCATTGAGTGTTTTTTTTTCCCCTGTTACATCTGCAGTATCAAAAAGCTAAGAAAACAAGGAGAACACAATAAGATTGTATACCTTCTCTGCATCATGAATGCAACTATAAACTAAATTTCAAAGACCAGTTGATGATATCTTTGAGAACCTACTGCAGATTACACAGTTACAGCTGAAGGCATGGGATTATATCCTTGCAGCCAAGCACATGAAATTTGGGCTGCATTACTTGGTGGTAGGTGGGAGAAGGATTTTTCAGATTCTACGAAAAAATTACATGGCTGGCATTTAGAAAAATGTAAACAGTTGGTATCTGGCATTAAAGCTTTAAGATGCGTCACCCACATGTACTAATGGGAAAAATACTCACATGTGAGTGAATTTTGTAGATCAAGCTTTGCAAATTCTGTGTGATAAGATTCAGACTTTTCAGGTGGATGCACTCTAGTTTTAAAAAATCTCAGCAGTTCACCACACAGATATCAATCATATACATGTAAAGTACCTGTGTGCATACAAATATATCTCTATATATACAGCATAGGTATATTCCTCCCACGTGTGCATCAATGATATGCTACTATGCTTCCTATGAGGTGACTAACAAGTCACAAGGACACAAGCATTATGATTTCACTGTCAATAAAGCAAACAATGACACTTTGAATCCAAGAATTTTCTTGTAAACAGATGGTGGGTTTGTGGGGAAATACACAATTTTCATAAATTGTGCTGTTGATGAAAAGATTTTTCAGGGTTTTCTTCAGCCATATTGTATCAGCACTGAAATCAGGAACAATGCTGCAAAACCATGAACGCAAGCTGATGGTTCTGTTAATTGCAGCTACACGAAAATTACTGTTTCATGAACGTCACCAGTCCAGGAAAGAAGAGCATGGGGGTGCAGGAAGCATCTGTATTTAGATTTGGATTTTAAGTTAAAAATAAAAATGAAAAAAAAGGCTATTTGATATTTATGGTTAATTACAGTACTTGCACTTTGAAGGCAATCTTATGAGCACATGGAAGAAAAATAGTGGAAATTGGAACTAATTGTCCTATAATGACTGATACTTTTTCCTCCTGTTGAGAATGATATACCATCATCCAACAGCTTTCCGCACACAGCAGGAGGGAAAATTATCAATCAATTACATGACAATTAATTCTTAACTTGTAACATTTTTCTACTGAAAAGAAAATAAAAGATCCTAATTTGAGATTAATAATCATGCATTCCCTACAGTGTTTTGGAAAGCCATCTTTTTAAAAGATGCCCTTATACATATCTGAAATTATTTTAACAACTGATAACCGTAAACTGAGGCAGTTTATAAAGTGTTAGTACTTTCTGCTGGTAGTACAACTATTTCTTGTTCTGCAATTATTTCTGTAGATGAACAATTTAGCAAGGACCCCATTCACAAGACTGTTGTATCCAACTCACACGTGATCAATACCTGAAAAAATAACTTCAGAATAAAGATGAGGAAGTAACAGAACAAAAGCAAAAAAGAAAACTGCTTGGATATTTTTTGTTTAAATAAAGTTAAGCACTAAATGGTAATTTAGGGATTTTCATAAATTTAAAACTTTCAGGTTTTTTGCACACGGAAATGCTTGATGTGGCCACGTTCCCATCTCTCATCTAGACCAGATCAATTACACATGATGTAGCTTTGAATTCCGTTGGACAGATGACAGACCTTAGCCTAAGGTAACATTCATTCATTGAGTTCTCCCTTCACTGAGTTTTGCATACAACAATGTTGCTGCCTCCATTCATTTGTGCTTCTCTGAAAGGGAAAAAGCGAAGAGTCATCGCTGTTCAGCTTTTGAAAACACGGACTTGCGTGCCTGCTTTCAGGAGAGGACACAAACCTTGAAGAAGGTGCTGGAGACAGTTCAGAGGAGGAGCAGGATTTATGAGTCACTCTTGTTTTTAGCATACCCTGCTGATTAGGCAGCTTCTCACTCAGCATGCTGGCTGCTGAGCAACCCATTTTGAGGTACTCACATCTTCCGGATATTATATGGGAAGCTTGGTCTAAAGCTTTGATACAGCCCAAGTTTGTAGAGAGTAGGGGTATTCATATGCACAGCATCAGGGATCCTCTAATCAAATCCATGACCTGGATTTGCTCTGCTTGTACAAATAGGATGGCAAAAGCAGTCTGGTGTCTCTGTCTGATGACATGACCCTTCTGGGTCATGAATATTCCCCACTTCCATCTGGAAGTTCAGCACAGCTTTGAAAGAAACTTGGTGGACTGAGGCCAACTGAGATGCCTGGGCTGAATTCTGAAAGCAGTCCTCCTGAGTGCCTCATCTAGGATGGCAGGTAAAGTCCCAGAGCATCATGCCCTTTTAAACGGAGGGATGGATCTACCCTAAATTTGGACAACAGTCTGCAGTAGCATTCTGACTGAGGCAGTGATTGATAGACCATTCTGCCTCATTAGCCACTTACTGCTGCAGGAGGGCAACTAAGGTTAGTGCTATTGCCAAAACAACCTGGGGAGATAGAAATCCTACTTAATAGGCATGGCTGATTTATTGCTATTGCTGGCTTTCCCGATTTGGTTCTGAGTGCTTCTTCCTTCTGCCCAGTACAGTGCTATTTGTTTTAAACCACTGACTCAGTGCTTGTTGGGGGGAAAGTGCTGTTCATCAAAGGCCTGTAAGTAGGATAATTTAGTTTTTCAAGTTTGTGGATGGTAACTTGAGCAATTTTTACTTAACCTACTGGTAATTAAACTTAGACCACTCTGAACACCTCACTGGTTACAGGATGGTTACAGGAATGTTGTTTTATAACCCAGTGCAGCAGGTACTGCTATTGCAGTTAGATGTCTAGCAGCTAAACACCTTAGAGCACATTGTCACATACCCTAAGTTTTCCTGTAGATTTAGCTGATTGAGCTAATTGTCCAACTGGGACATCAGAAGAAGGGCTGCTTGTGTGCTAAGTGCTATACAGTTAACATTCACGCAGAAAACCAACACTTTTAAGTGAGCAAATGAACATGAGAGAACATAAGAGTTCTACTTTGTATAGTCATCTTATTGATATAATTTAAAAAATCTGTTCTGTTTCAGATCTTATGATCTTATCATCTTTGATGATCATGTTGTCTGATTGAATGCTTCAATGTGATAATGCTTTTTTGTTTGTTCAGTTTTCTTTTTTTTTCTCCCCTATTTTGTTTATTGCAAAGCTCTGTATACAGCTATGGCATTATAACTACTTATTGGTCACAAACCCTAACCTATAACCATGATCCATTTAAAAATTAAAACAAAAAACTTACTGATCATATGTGCATAGGAAAATAACACTACCTGTTGTCACAGAGCACAGAACAAAGACGATTAGTTATGCATTCAGTTCCCACTTTTTTAGGTCACCATAGCTGGCGTACAACTATGCATCTTTATCAGACTTTTAGCTGAAAACAGTATCATTTTTACTATTATGTGATCTGTGGCCTGCTGAGCACTGTGCAGCATAGCAGACTTGCAGTCGGGGAGCTTCAGCACTAACGATACGCATCCTCCAAGGTCGTACCACTGCTTGGCTGGTAAACTTGGCCAGTAAGGAGGATTCCATAAGGCAGCGGTTCATGCTCTCTGCTGCTCCATGTGCTCAAGAGAAGGAAGTGGCCAGGACAGACAAGTGATAATTTTAACTTCATTTCCAGCCTCTGGTAGCTACTTTTTGCCCTCTGCAATCTGTAAATCAAAGTGTATTGCCCTGGAGAAGGATGACGATAGTGAGCCAAAACAGAAGCAGAACGTAGGGAGGCTAGCATGACCTTTAAGACCCTTTCAGTACATGTGTTCCTGCTTTGTGGCATGGGCATTTTGTCTCCATGAAAGCATGTAAACACAGGACTGGAATCAAATGATAATGCCAGCACTACCTGCAAGAGCTTGGTCCTCTATAATGAATGTAGCACTAATTATTAAAGAAACCCTTGCCTTTCTCTAAAAACCTTGCAGCCAAGCTTTCCAGAGATTATACGTACATTATAAAAAGGGAGCACAAAAGGATTCAACATGGTTGATAAAATTGTTTGCTTTCTCTTTAGAAGACAGTAATAAATAAGTTAGCATTTCAAAGTTCTGTGAAGAGAAAAGATATTTGAGAGGAAGCACACGGATGCATTGTTCTGTAGCATGGGCATTTGATGAGCTCCAGAAATCTCTTTGGAAGAGAAAAGATGTATTATAGTGTGTGAAAAGAAGAAATCTTCAGTATCAGGCTGTTATCTAGTTGCTAAGGGCTGGTTCTTGATGAAAACAGAGCAGAACAGAATGGATAGTTTAAGCACTGTGAGGTAAAAGCAGAAAATTGGACTTAGAGCACAAGGGACATTCACAATGGAATGAAAGTGGATGCAGTAAAATGTTAAGAATGTGACAAGAAAAAGATTATCATAAATATGAAGAGACGAAAGTCAAAGTTTTGCCTTCACTTCAACAAAGCCCTTGGAGAAAAAAAGGGGAATTAGCCCTGCTGGAATGTACATTAGCAAAGAGAAAAGAAAGATGAAAAGAAGAATACCACTTCAAGGTCATTTTAAACCAAGCAGCAACTACTAAACCTTTAATTATAAGCCTGTAATTCTTGTTTGTTTATTATTAATTGCTAGCAAAAAAAAGAGATAAAAGCTGGAAGCAACATAGTTTTGAACTTCATTCTGTTCATATTTTTGCTGCCAAAAACCAAATAAGAGAATTTAAAATTGTTTAAACCTAGACAAAAAAGACTTCTTCTGTAAATAGAAAAGTTTATTATCTAATTCTTTTAACACACACTAAGCAGCACTTTTTTCTTGTCTTCTGCCCTTTACAAAACCAACCGTTTTAAGTTCACAGAGCACCTAAAGAACAAAAAGCCAAGGGATCTCCTTGGAAGTTAGGAACAAATGTAGTTCCTTGTCCTACACACATGCAGTCTGGCTTTCCTTGAAGAGTTTAACAAACCTGGAGACAGGTTGAGCAGTAAGTCCCCACCAAAAGTCCCTTCTGACTGAAACCTGGGCTAATGTGGCATCTGTTTCAGCCACTAGCAGCTATCACAGTAGGAGAGAGAAAGCAGCATTTATGGCAAAAAGTGATAATTGTTTTTAATCCACAAGCACAAGCACCGACTGGAATTTTCATCACCTTTTCAACCATTTGAAAACAATAATTGTTAGCTCTGTTAAATACCTTATCTTTTTAAACCAATACTCTCCAAATGCAAATTGTAGTCACAGCTGCAAAGGAAATCTACTGCCAAAATACACCATTGGGAGATGAGAAAATATAGTGGCAGCTGGCTGTCTCCAAAGAGGGAGAGTGTCATCTCTCTGAAACGCTGTCGGCTCTTGTAGAAGAAATGCTAAAGAGCAAAGAACTGCAGTATCAGCCAGCCACTGGCTGACAGTGGATGTTGCTAATGGGAACAAATTGGAGGCTGTAACTTTAGTAGAAGAAGGAGGAAAGGATGAGGAGGGCTGAAGCACCGGGATGCCTCTGCCTGCACACAAGGTGAAACTTTAGTCAAAATTGTGTAGTGTAAAGACGCTTTTTCAGTTAGTTTGGATTCAACGAGTATTCTTTACCTCTCTCACTCAAACATTTCTCATTCTTTGTGTTTGCAGCTTCCTGACTAAAGCTCGGTGATTGCTTCACTGGCTATTTGTTTATCCCACATTCCAATTCCGTGAGTTTATCATTAGCAGGGGACAGTTTAAGGAACAAAACTCTGGGAGGTGATGTAGCCCCTTAGTGCAACTTCACCAACCAAGCTGTGCCGGCATCACATTTCAAGAAATGCATGTTGCCTTTGACATGGGAATAGCTCAACACAGCAGCTTTTTCTGCTGACAGAGTGGACTGGATTCAAAGTGGAGACTTATGATGTGGGACACCGCAGCTGACAAGAACTGCCCTACAGCATTAAGTCCTCTGGTCAGAGCTCACTTCAGAGGGAACTTACCTACGGCTGTGCCACAAGAACACTGAAGTTATCATCTCAAACTCTCAGAAACACCCGAAGCCTTTATTTTTCTACTTTTTCATCTAGCATAACAAGAACTTCTATGATTGTTCCATATTTTACTGGGTTATTTGCAATGCTTGAATCAAGGACTTGTTAGATTTACAGTACAGCCACTTTCCAGCTCAGTTTAGTATTAGCGGCAGTAGTTTCTGAATCTAGTCTACACGGGAAGACAACAGCACACATTTTGCGTTGTTACAAAACCAGCTGTGAGACAGCACGGAAATAATGGATACTGGGGTCTTCGGTATCTATATTCTGCTTACCAAAGAAGACTGTTGCCTAGCATTTAGAGCAGTGGTTAGAAACATGACAGTGAGGTACATTTGTTTGTCTATTTAATTCTTTCTGCAGGCAAAGGCAGTACAGTAGGTGAAGTCTGCTTCTTTCTGTTGAAGCCTACTCACACTCCTTGTGACAAGCCATCCTGTGATGAAACAGGCAAGTGCTACCTGCTGTGAAATGAGAATCTGGTCAATAATAAAGGTTGTGAATTATGTTGAAATATATATACTAGCCTAAAAGGCATTTAGGGCTGCATTTACACCTGACATCTACATGTGTAGCCTCAGTGGAAGCCATGACATGTTGTAGCAGGCCTTCAGTTTGGATAATCAGAACCAGCACCCTGGGGTGCACTGCAGCAGCATCTACGTGCAGATGAGGTTAGACACAGACACTCTCCTTGTCATCACCCGATATCCCAGTGCAACCTGCATTAACATCTGCTTCTTTTTAAATAAGCTACTTGTACCTGTTTTAAAGGCTAAGTTTCTTCTTCTACTTATTTGGTGGTTTTAGCCTTGCCTCTTCCCTTTGCTCATGGCTGTCATCTCGCTCCCCTTTTCCTTATCCTGGTGTGTGACTCATGCTACCCCAAGAATCACATTTCTCTGCTTCATTAACCATCTTCAGCCTATCTCTTTAGATCCCTCCTCCAGACATTCTCCTGTTCTCTGTTCTTCCCCTCTATCTTACCTTAGTCTCTCTGTAATATTAGTAAGAGATTTTCAGAAGCAGAAAGTGAAATTTAGACACTTAGCTATCATTCATGCCTTTGAAAAATCTCCTCCTACACCTTCATAATTCTCTTGCTATGCAGCAAAACCCTTTCCTGCTTTTAACTCCCCTTCCTCTCATCAACTGTTCCTTCTTTCCTCCCTCTGTTCTCTTTATTCGGTTTTGCTTATCTAACTGAGGCCATAGCTATGCCAGCAGATCTCTGCAGCGTAGACATGTCAGCAAAACTTCTAAGGTATGCCGTTATCCTATCAGAAACAGCTTTTGTCAGCCTGCATTACCCAATTTCAGAAGACACTGCAACTTCACCAGCAAACACACCTCCTCTTCAGCACTCGTTCTACCTACACATGCGGGAATGGGTCAGCGCAGTTACAGCAGACAAGACTTCAGACAGTCCTTGATGCAGAGACTGTCTTTTTAGAACAACAAAAAAAAAGGCAACAAAGAATGTTAATTACATTGCAAAATAAATATTTGATAGAATGTTTTTATAGATCCTGATACTCTGCATCTATCTAATGGGCTAAGGAAGTGGTTCAGTTTGCAGAGTATAACTTCAACTGCTCAACGCTTCAGCAGAAGCAAACACATCTATTCATTTAGCATAGCTGGAGTGAATAAAAACCAAGTCTTTTCAGGTCTTTTTCGTAAGTTGCAACTGTTTAGGAGTGATGGAAATTTTAATTTACACTGGCGGTCTCATTAGAACACAGGACCATTAAAAGATTTGTGTAAGAAAATTCATTGTAATAGCATAGAAAATAAAGGACCATTTTTTAGCAACCCTGTTCATCTCACTGTGTATTGCAGCCTAACGATGCCGTACAGAATTTAATTGGCTATATTTTGAGCCCACCACTTCCACTTGTAATGGAAGCTAGTACTGAAAAGGTAAAAGGAAATTGTAGCTTGGGAACTTATCAGGAATAACTGTTAACTTTTGTTAATATAAATCTCTGTAAACTCTTTTGGGTTTATATTTTAACAAGTTTCTTTGATTAAGTTCTAGGCATACACAGCCAAGAAACTCTCTCTCCTGAGACACAAGAGAGAGGAAAAAAGAAGTATTTTGTGTAAACAGAGAGGTATCAGATGTACCCTTTGGGAAGTGAATTGCACTGTGACCTCAACAGTCTTCTCCCCCACACTGAAACCTCTCTTCTGAAACTACCTTCACTACCCTTGGAAAGCCACAAGGTCTCATTCCTTTGTGCACTTATCAAACTGTCAGCAGGAAAGGGTTAGGAGTGATTTCCCATGTGACAGATTACTCCACAACAAGCTGGTTTAGGATTTCTTGCAGGTCTCTTTGAAGCATCTGATTCTAAATACTGCCAGACATTATATACTATATTGGATGGGTACTAACCTATATTAAACTAGATGGAATATAAGTTTAATCCAGTATAGTAAATCTCTATATTTCTGTATACTCATAAACATGGAACAGCGCTTGGCCATATTCCAAGATCTATTAACATTTCTGTTGCATACTTTACACACAAAGTATGAATCATGGTTAGGCCCTCTAAATACGGGAAAGTAATAGTCATCCAACTCATCTTCATTTAATTATACTAAAATGGCTATAATGCTCAAGAAGCCGAGAAGTTAAACAACCCAATTCACTTCTGATGTTAGAATAACTGCTTCTTCCATCCTATAGTAATGTATTGCATATTGCTTTGAAGTTATTTTAATGGTCACCACCTAGTGCCTGGCATATTCAAGGCTAACCACATGAGGCTTTTTGTAGGTTCTTGCTTATCATCCCTTCCTTTAACTGAAACTTTCCATTCTTATTGCCTGGTGTGGAATTTTTGTTTGTTTGTTTTGCTTTATTTTTATTAAGGCAGGGATATAAAGCAGAGGAAAAAGGAAGAGTTATTGCTTGAAAATAATCTCTTCACCTTAGTCGCTCCATAATAATCACCACAGTTCTTGTTCTGAACGCCTGAAGACAGTATTTTCTGAGCACATCCCAAACTGCAGACTGTAGCAAATTTGTTATGTTTTGGGTAGATCTGATTGAAATGTTTTGCTGTTTAAAGAGAATAAACTGTAAGTACTTAAAAATGGGATGATTCTTGCATGTAGTAATCACCTGCCTTGTCTTGGGAGGAGCTATGAGAACTGTGAGTGAGAACTAAGTAAATACTATCATTAACGTGCAGCCTTTGTAAATGAGCAGAGCTCTGAGCAGGCAAATGTTACTAGTTAATGAACTGGCCCAATACAGAGAAGGACAGTTTTGAACCAAGAAAACTTTTTTTGGTAAAAAAAAGAAGCAGATTTTGTTTTGACATCTTTGTTCTGCTGCACAGCTTGTAAACTGCACAGCAGGGTTTTTTTGGTGGGTTCAGTTTCTAAGCACAGAAGAGAGACTTTCTCTGGCAGACTATATAATCACTGGAAGAGCAAAGTGGTGAATCACCTTCAAATGGTGAAGCTTATGAATTCCACAAGCTGTAGGCATTGGACATAGTTCAAAGATCTTACAGCCTTGAAAAATTTAACAACCTTGGATTTTTCCCCTGAAAACAGGAAAACAAAATATAAGACTTAAAGGAATCAAGAATAAAACTAAAAGTGTTAATGTTTGTTTGCGAATTCTAACTTTGGGTATACAGTTCTGACATTTCTATTTGTTTCTATTGTTTCTATTAGAATAATTCCTATTCAGTATTTCTTTTTTTATTTTATACTACTAGCTCGAGGTAGCCCATTATTTCAGTTCAATAAACATACAGGCATAATAGGTTTCACAATAGAATCTGGGTTTTTTTTCTTTTTTTGAGAAATCAGACAAAATATTTGTAATACAAAATACTGCAAAATTTAATAAGCACAAATCAGCATTGGGCTGTTGTATTTGATTTACATTTTAAATTCCTAATTAAAGTCATTCATTTGTAAAGACTTCAAATTTGTACATTTCTGAGAGTTGAAAGTTAGTAAAAAATTTCCAACTTTACAAAAAATGCTAGTGGATTTTCACCTGCTAACAAAACAAATATTTCCAGCAAAGACTAGGTAATAATGTCGTATTTATTATAAATATATTAATAAAGCAGTTCAGTCCTAAAATTTATTTATGCCAGCACATAATGCTTACAGAAATTTTAAATCATAACACTACGTCACGTTTTGTTTCTGTTTGTGTTTCAGTGAATTCTGATACATAGAACACAGATTATTCCAGGACACTTCACATCTTTAGTGATGTAGCAGGAAAGAAACAATATGCAATCATATTAAAACTATCACAAGCTATAAACTGTAGGCAGCAAAATTGTCATTTTAGCTTATGTTTTGTATTTTCTGTCTCCCAAATGCTTAGAAGACTGCTTGGGATTTATGCAAGATATTTTCTCTCTCTGAAGACACATTAATAGTGCCCTTTTTATTGTCTACAATCTAGTGGTCTCATATGATTTGAATCCCAAAATATCTAATCAGAAATCTTGATTTCTAATTCATGTTTGAAGTTTGGATGCATTTTTCATAAGTTCTAAAAATAAAGAGTTCTGTCTTCTGCAGTGGCATGTCATGCATATGTATGAAGGCACTGTGACAAAATTCCAAGGCATTTTAAGAAATGTAAATGGAAAGGAAAACATAGTAGCAAAATATGATGCAGCACTTTAGTCTTTTACATATGGGAAGTCTTTGAATATATCAGTACAATTAAGGGCAACCCAGTGACAATGGCAGACAAAATAGGGTCATGCACTGGAGTTACAGACTGAAGGCTGTTAGAGGTACAGTGTAAAAATGAAGTACTTGTTTTCTGGAACATAACATCTTATTGGAGTGTGTGGATAAGCTTAAACAATGCTCAACCCAATTACACCAAAAAACAAGCAAAGGGGAAAGAATAGCGCTGCTGAAAACTGCTGTTATTAAGAATGACTGATTCATAGAGTTGTGCAAGCTTAGTTCACTGTTCCCATGTTAAAAGAACTCAGTCTAATTGTGTCAGATGGGTAAGATCCTATGAATGAGCAAATATTTTTTTATTTTTAGAAAAGTTGTCAATTTTTACACAGGTTCCGAAATAATTCTAACTGGTAGAACAGAACACCTCCCACTTATCCATAAGAAAAACTAAAAAAAAACCTGTGAAAATAGCTCAGAGGACATGAAAAGGGTTAAATGGATGCTTTCATAGACAGACTTTTACAAAAAAAGCTTCCCAGGAGACCTTTTGTAAGAGATGATGCATATGTGTGTAAACAAGCATTTTAGAAAAATGCTCTCCAATATCATAAAAACACTAAAACCCTTCAGTTTTTGAAGAATGTAATCCAAAGTGGAAGTCAGCTGGGAGATAAGGCAATTAAAGTGAGATTCCAGTACTTGACAGTGTCATACAGTCCTTTTCAGAAATTTTTCAAAATCCTCTTAAATTCAGTTCAGGATGTTTCTCTTCCTACACTTACAGGAAGATTGTTCCAGAATCTCATTGTTCTCATGGTTGGAAAGCTTCCTTTAATTTCCAGTCTAAGTTTATTCATGGCCAGACTTCTCTTTTAGCTTCAATAGTATTTTTCCCCTGCTAGTATTTATATCATCAATATTTTTCAATATTCCTCTTAGTCTTCTTTTTGCTAGAGTGAACAAGCTTGTTCTTTTTGTAAAATTCAGGTTATCCAGTCCCCTGGTGATCTTATCATGTATTTTCCTATTTTTCAGCATTCTCTTCTTAATCTGGACACATCATACTAGTCCTAAGAGCATCTGCTGTCATTGCCAAAAGACTGATAGAGAAACAGAGCCTCAGAAGAAAGTAGAGAGAGCATGGATGGCCCTGAACCTATGATGACACAAGTAGGCCACTACAATTACTGTGAAATGTAGTTTTGCCTTGTGCAGCTGCTACCTATGATCATCTTTATCCTCTCTTCATTATGCACCTACATTTAAGTGTTATTTTAGGCCCTGCTTGCTGAACCCCTTCCCAGTGTCTGCTCCTGGCACCTCAGGAGCCTGGCTTTGTGAAGCATTTCTAAGGCACTGAAGAGACAGAATAGAAAATAACCATTAAAAGCTGAAGAATAATTTTATTGCCTGAAGCTAAACATTTTTCTGACCTAAATATAGCCTTCCCTTTGATGACAAGATTTAAAAAAAAAAAAAAAAAAAAAAAAAGTCATCTGTTTAGGTCTGTACATGGAGATGGATGTATCTGAACAACTGCGTATGAGGGCTGGTAGTATCCAGAAGTGGCATTCCCAAATAATGCCTTTTCAGCCCTGTCTGCTCTTCAGGAGCAGTTCAGTGCAGTTCAGGAGAAAGAACAGAAAAACAAAAGGAGAAGAACAAAGTGCGGGAACAGATTCCGCGAGAAAAGGTGGAATATGGAAGAGGGGAAAACAATGCAACAAAAGAATGAGTCACAAGTCCTAAGAAAGGTCACAAGAAGGAAAGTAAAAAGTGCAAGGAATGAATAAATAAAAATTACCCAACGCTGAGGCTCTTTCATGTGGTCTGTGTATTTTAATCACCATCCTTAGAATACGTTCTACAGATCTTTCAACTTAAAAAGTGTGAAGTCTTGTTTTGATCCCCCCTATTGCACAATACAGTTGAATATGCTGGCTTACATATTTAAATAGTGAATGAAGGAGAAAGAGAAATCATAATCTATTTTTACTTTTTGCCATCTTCTAGCAAAGGTATGAACCTTTGGACTTGGCACCTTAAAACCGTGTGAAGTCACTGCACGCACTGCAGTGTGGACTCTCAGTGAGTACCTTCCCCTCCCCAGGGTGCCGGGAGGCAGATTTCCTCTTGGAAAAGAGACAGGGCCAGGGAGGAGGGAGAGGCGAGGAGAAGGCATGCCCCTTGCTGTCTGATGCTACGTACAAGGTGTCTACATGAGGCATTCAAAGGACAGCAATGGATTCCTCCAGGCGCTCCTTTGAATCTTCCTGAGATGGAGCATCTTTCCATTTCCATCGACAGACAGGCTATCAGGCAGGATGAACAGTCTTCCACAAGCCTGGGGAAGGAGCCTTGTCTCCCTCTGACTCCTTTTTCTTGCATGTAGCTATATAGACTTAGGAATGAGGTGGTCACAGGCACCCCAGCAGTGGACTGACTTCAAGGAATTTCAGTTCCAGCACTAACACCTGGTTCTTAGGGAGCAATATTGCTTAGAAAGACAAACAAGGATAACGCTTGTTGTGCTTTAGCCCCAGCCAGCAACTAAGCACCATACAGCCGCTCGCTCACTCCCCCTGCCCCGATGGGATGGGGGAGAGAATCGGAGGAATAAGAGTGAGAAACACTCCTGGGTTGAGATAAGAACAGTTTAATCATTGAAACAAAGTAAAATAGTAATGATAATAATAACAATATAATAATAATAATAATATACAAAGCAAGTGATGCACAATGCAATTGCTCACCACCCGCCGACCGATACCCAGACAGTTCCCAAGCAGCGATCGCTGCTCCCCGGCCAACCCCCCCCCAGTTTCTATACTGAGCATGACGTCACATGATATGGAATAGCCCTTTGGTCAGTTTGGATCAACTCTTCTGGCTGTGCCCCCTCCCAGTTTCTTGTGCACCTGGCAGAGCATGGGAAGCTGAAAAGTCCTTGACTAGCATGAGCAGTACTCAGCAACAACTAAAAACATGAGCGTGTTATCAACATTCTTCTCCTACTAAATCCAAAACACAGCACTGTGCCTGCTGCTAGGAAGAAAATTAACTCTATCCCAGCCGAAACCAGGACAACGCTCTTTTGTTTCTTTCCACAGATCACTAAAGAAACCGCAGTAGGCAGCCAGCAAGAACGCAGGATTCAGTAGCACCAGGCGGTCACGTTGAGGGTAAGGCGCCCAAGCCCACAGTGGTCTCCTGGGTTCTCACCTCTGTCTGCCACAGTTGGCTCACGGTCTCTAAACAAAACCCATCCTCTCACTGTCTCCCCAGTTTGCGTGGTAACCTGAAGGACTACAGGAGGCAGTTTTTAGTAATCATCTCGGCACGGATGAAAACTGGCAGAAACAGGCCCCGCACGCGCGCAGGTTAAGTACAGACAGCACCACGCGGGTGCCGGCTTGCAGCAGGAGAAGCAGGAGAAGCAGCGAGAGTAGGACAGCTGTAAGGAATGCGTAGCTTTTTCGCCCCCATTCGAGGCTTCTGCTCTGTCACAGAGACTGGGGCATTTTTGCTGGATTCTGCCCATTAGCTGGTAGGATCCTTGTGACCCACTTCTGGTCTGTGTCTCCTACATACTGAGTAATCCTGCTCCAATCCATGCCTCTGGAAAACGAGAAGACTGGCTTGTTTGGCACAAAGCTTCGTTTAAAGCCATCAAATTTTATGAAGCAGTTTAAAATGGGCTTTCATATTCTATTTATGAATACAACTTCTTTATGAAGGCTCCTTGCATAATCTTCATCCTTCACAGTCAGCCATTATCACAGGTTAAGCAGGTTTTTTCTGAAAACAGCACCCCAGTTTATAACAGCTAATAAAATACCCATGCTTGGACACACTGCACAGTTTGTAATGGAGCTGTTTAAAAATTCCTGGATACAGCAAACAACAGTGAGTTCTCTATCGCATATATTGCTGCCATAAGACCTTCAACATTTTCTCCTATATGTCCTCTGTGAGTACCAGAAAATGTTCTGAATATAAATAACTTCACTAGAGAATCTAAATTACTTTATAAAACAAAGACAACAATAATATAAACAATTAAAAAAAACCCCCTCTCCTCCTATCCCCATACTATTGTCTTTAACTACTAAAACAATGTGGAACAAATCTCGTCTGTGCTGGAAACCCAAAATGTCATGTCAACCATAGCAAACACTAGACAACATTTTAACTTCACACAAAAGCAACAAAAATATTGTATATTTGTCTCAAAAATTGCTTTTTGCTTAGGAAAACTCCCATATAGTACAGTATCTTGGTAAAAATCTATGTAATTATGATTTATGTATGTAGATAGATATATTTCTTTGTCAGGCTTCAAAATAAATGCATCCTCAATCTCTAAAAGAAAAGGTTTGATCAAACATAGAAGGAATGAAATGAGCAGTAAATTCTACAGAAATTGTTCTTTAAGTCCATGAAATATAACTGAAAACAAGAAATCCCATCCTAAAGACTATAAATACAGAGTTTCAGAACCACCATAGATAGCATGTAAAAATAAATTACATGGCCATTTGAATGATTTAAAAATTCAACAGAAAAATTACAGTTTATCATTTTAATAGGATACTCTAGGCAAATTGCAATAGCATTATAATTCTCCTAGCCGGCCTTAGGTAAACCTTACTTATTCACAGGCCCCAGAGATCTTAATCCCAGATCAACAAAAGTTGACTGCTGATAAAAAGTGAAACCCAATTCAAGACTATCTGAGTTGCTATTTTGTAAACACCTGTGAAACAGCACAGTCCACATGATCTTGAAAACAAAACATTATCTCCCTTGGACAGAGGCAGATTGAAAGCCATCAAAAGTGGAAAGGATTGCTATTATTCTGCTATTCAACATTTAATGCTGAGATGTACTGTCCACAACATGTATTGTACATTTTAAAAGTAATTAGCAGCCATAAATAAACAGAATAAAAAAATCTGTAATAAAATTGAGAAATGTACAGAGATTCTATGAGCTTTTAAATATCTACTATCCAACAGACTTAAGGGAAAAAAATCACAAGGAAACAGAGTAAGAAATCTTTCAAAAAGTTAAAGACGGTATAATGACCTCAGTCTTGGATTTTTTATGAAAGATATTAGGTAGAATAAATTTATAAGAGTAATTAATTAGGATATGGAGGAATTTGGTCAGACTAAGAGTTATTCTGATATGATGTAGTAGGTAGCATGGCAAATGCTACCTAAAGTCAGCAATGAAGACAACTTAGTAGAATGTCATACAGATTTCATATAGTGGAATAAAAATGATTCTGGCACAGAAAGCTAAAATTACATGAAAGCGGAAATTGTGAATTAATTCTATTCACTGCATTTATTCTTTGAACTATACTATCTATAGAAGATGCCCTGAACAACATCAACTATAAATATTGGATCCTGTATACTAGTCCACATCCTACTACATTATGACACCTCCATCATGGTCCTTTTTAGCTAAAGACCTTGTTTCCTCAAAATGACCAAAGGTCCTTTTCACCTGAAAAAGTAGAAAAGTGGGTAAATTGTGGAAGGTTCCATAAAATTTTAAACTGCCTCTGTATTAAAGCTACAGAGTGAAGCAGCGGTCCAGAGGCCATGAATAAAGGATGCAGGTCCATTGTGGAATAGGAGGGAATGTACGAAGTAGCTGCAAAGCTCTTGCTGTCCCTGACGCCAACTTTGGATATTTGGTGTACAAAAAAAAAAAAAAAAAAAAAAAGGGCCAGAGAATGCTAAATGAAGAGTGATCCAGTGCTTTAATCCAGTCAGGATTTGGCTGGGTGAAAGGCAGCTAGTGCAGATGCACTTTGACTAGAGGCAGCATCTCCTTCTGTGAAGTTACCAGGCTCCACACAACCAGTAGGATTTTGCCTCAGAAGTGTTAATATTTCGGCACACAGAAAAGTGACACCAGTTAAAGTGACACCACCCCACTTAAAAACATACTGAAGTACCTCATCTTCTTTAATGAGACTTTGATTTATAATTTAATTGTCGAAGAAGAGAGCTGAGCACACTGATTTGCTTTACCATGTAGAGGTGATTATTCATTATCACAGCGAATGTTCTCTGTTATTAACCTGGAGGATGCTGCTGTCTTATATGTAATCCACCTTGCTCAGTGAATGATTTTGAGCAGAAAATGTGGCTCTTATTTCAAATGCAAATTTTCTATGCATATTGCATTGAAGTAATATATTTGTTAATATAAACACAGGAAAAGGTATTTTAAATTAAGTGGTTATTTGCAGATATCATAAAGCAGAGACATACCTAACACTGATTATGTCTTCATATTGAGGTTTCAAAAATAAAAGGCCCAGTCTCACCTCTGAAGTGCAAACAATCAGCTTTATAACACACTTGGGTATAACTCATTGCAACAATGAATGGGGACGAGAAAGGGCAATTTTTTTTCCTGTTTTAAATGAGTTCCAGCATATAAAGTATCTTTAGCAAACCAGTATCAGCATGGATTTTCAGAGATTCTGAGAAGACACAGATCTCACTGAAGACAATGGGAGGGAAGGTACTCAGCAATTTTGAAAATCAGGTTATTGAAAGGCTTTTCTAACAACAGGTTATTTTAGCTTTCTTGCTGCAGAACAAGCTTAAGACAAATGAATCCTGATTTCTGAAGCATCTGGTTTAACCTCTCAAGCTCAGCTTATATTTAATCAAAGAGGTGTACATAATGTTCTGATTATTTTTAATGCTACCAGCCCTGCAAGCTTCTTTTGAGGCTGACTGTCCTGGTGGTAGTGTTATTTTAGTCAGTAGATGGCATTAGCTGCCTCAGTGTCATTTTTGCTGTGCAATTTATCAAGAAGTGGGTCAGCTACAGCCTGTGGCTGTGCGTATGCTCCCAGCAGGCTGAGAAAAAAAAAAGATTTTGTTTTCTTCTGTTAATTACTCTTGCCATATTTTAGTTGTTTCACTGGACAATATAATTAGGCAATAAGGAGCAGATCCAACGGCAGGTATGCATCTTCGGACAACGGTATGAGAAGAAGTAGGTAGGCTAGCACGGGCATTTGTGTTCAGACAGCAAATCCTTCTGCTGTAGGTATTGCTCAGGATTACAGGGGGTTGGCACTGAGGCAGCGAGGACAGCAAAACTGTTCAAAGCCACGCGGGGAAAGACAGCTAACACAGCTCGAACCCTCTTCTGACCCTTCTGCTCTACGTGACTCCTCCCAGCTTCTTCTATTAATGAAGAGAGGGACATCTTAGCTGTCAGAGCTAGATGTAAATTGATCAGCACTATTTATATTTTGCAGATTTTTTTCATCTAGCTGTTCTTACAAAGGATGGTTTTCAGTTATCTTTATGATGAAGCTTAGGCTGTAAAAATACACACATGTATATATACCATAGACAAAATCTTAATCCTGTATTATTCAAATATCCAACGGGAATGTTCAAAGATTCCTCTGAAGTGGTTCCAACCCAAACCCTGCAGTTAAACACCATGAAAGTGTGTTTGTACGTGTTCGAGACCCACAATTCTAAAATTGCCTAGCGCTGAGCAGGAAGCAATTCTCTCCTCATGTAAAAATAATTCAAGCAGGTTTTTTTTTTTTTCCCTTCCATACTGAGATGAATTTGACAAACTTCAAAGCCCTTTTTGGCAAAGTTTGAAATACTTCCACTCCCTGCTCCCCCAGCCAGTGATTAGAACATGCAACAGGGAGGCGCAAGAAGCTGCAAGATGTGTCAGTGGGTTTCCCACACCCCCGCAGATGCCCTACCCACCCGACCGGGGCTGTGGCCACTTTGCGGTCTGGAAAGCTCTGTTTCTTCCTCAACCCTCTCAAACCGGTGCATACATTCCTGCTGATTGTTTTCAATCTGCAGGTGCTAGTTGTAGAACTGAAAAGATGGTTGTATTCTGCTTTTTGGAGGGGATGGGAAAATAGATAGATGAGGTAACTGGCTTTCGCTGTGTTACAGGACACCCTGAAAACAATATTTTCAAGCACATTTCTCGACTTTTCTATTTGATACTTGATTTTCTTACATGGCTTCCTTGATTTTTCTCACTTGTATTTTCAAGGCAACAACTCATAATAGGTATTTCTAGTTTGCAGTTAGTGTTTCCTCTTGAAATTTCAGGTGTTCATTTTGGTTGTATATCAGAACTAGAGCAAACTTTCAACAACAAATGTAATGATTTTTCTGAGGAACATATATTTTTAATCTACATTGAATATGCATATTATATGTTTTCTGTTCTATGGCAAAAATAGTTTTCTGTCAAAAGTACACCTCTATTCTTTTACCTTACTTGCCAACTCTGATTAATGATATATATGACAGCCGAATCCTTATCTAGTCAAATGGTTATACACTCAGGCAAATCAAGAAGTGACTCCATCACTACTTTTAGTACAGCTATGCACAATCAGAGACTCCTTTAAATTTGCCCTCATTATTTCATACTGTGATATATCCACCCAAATGCCAAGCCAAACTAAGCTAGAGATTTTTTTCAAACTGGCATTGCACGTAACTGATCTGCCACAAATCAGTTCTAAACAAGTAACAAATGTTCCCTTTTCTTAAAACTCTGGATTAGCAGGATTACCCTCTTCCAACCCTCTAAATATAAATGTTTTGAGTTCCCTTTCCTAAATATTCAGTGTAATCTCTTGCTGTAGGGGGAGTGGACGAATAGTATGACTGGCAGCAGGGAAATATTATCTTGGTTTTGTATGTGGGTAACTGAAGCACAGAAAAATTAAAGGACTTTATCAGGCTTGTACACAGTATTATGGAAAAGCTTGTTCCCAAATTTCCCATGCCAGTATCTTTACATCAAAATACTGCAGATAGGCTGCCATCCATAGCTCTCTAAGTGCCAGTATAAAACAAAAATGTTATACTGAAAGATAAAGCCAGACCATAAAAACAAATAAGCAAAATCAGCAGCACAGTGAAACAGACAAATGTTAAAATGCTGCCTGATGCACTTTCCTAGCAAGCACATCTACTCTGCTTCACATTTCAGCATCTCTGATGTTTTAGTTTTCTATAATGATTAGCAGTGTAGCACAACATCTTCATAACTTGGAGGTAAACATGGGTTTAATGTTTAAATGAGACATTAATATACAGCCAACTAGATAGAACTCAAGGGTGTGATGCTGCTTTTTCCATAGTCAATCCTCCAGATAGTAACGTGTACTGGAGAAAAATGAGGATAAAAAGTCCTTATACATACAGCAACCCAGGATACCATTTCATCAAGGGTAAAAGGTTTTGCCTCCAGCCATTAAAACATCCAACACTGGAAGCATGACGCTTCTTGCCAGCCTAAATATGGCATCAGACTAGTGAACCCACAACATACAATCCTTGTTCCCCCACAAGGAATTCTCAGTTAAAGACCAGGAGAAATTATTGCTGAAATAAACTGAGAAAAGAGAACCAGGATTCTTTAGGACTGAACCCATCTTGCTCTGTTCTCACAAATTTTATGCCACATGTACAAATGGCAAATTTTGTCAGTATAATTATTTATTCTACAAAAAAGGACTTTGGCTTCAAGTTTGAACATCGTATTTTTTTCCACAACAAAGAAAAACAATGACAATTTCAGTCCCAAAACACTGACTTGGCAGAAAGCCTGAGCTGCTGTTCTTAAATTCAATGACACTGAAAGCTCAATAAAATAACTTTGCCTGAGAACTCACAACACAGAAAGAACAAATGAAGAGACCCAGTTCTGAAGGGAAATGAAGAATTTAGAAAGACTCACAACAGTGATCATTCTAGAAATATTTTTCAGGGTTGAATCTTTGATATTTTAGAAGGAAAACTGGAAGGAATGAAATTTCAAGGCAAGCAGGAAAATATCAAGCCATCTCAGATATCAATGCATGTCTAGATAGAGATAGATAATCATCCATATATACTTCATTCCCTGAACAATGCAATGACAATAAAACCTTCGCACACATTAGGACAAAAGGAGAGATGATTAGATAAAACAAGTATCCCGAGTCTTTTCAAAACAGGAACCGCCCCCCGCCCCAGCAACGCTTCAAACATGAATTGACAGTCATTATAATAGATGAAAGTTTTTTGTTTAATTGGCAGTAATTTCCAAATTTGCAATTTTCAGTGACTTAAACATCTGCTGAAGATTTAGTGCCATGTCTGAATACCCGGAATGTTTCACATGATGTGCACATTAACATTACTAGGCTATTATATATGGCTTTGTAGACCTAGCTCTACACACTTAACACTGGGGAAGCTCCCTAGCTAATGCCACTTTCTAAGATTTGTGAAACAAACTCAAATTACCAGATGAAGGCAAGCATTTTAGAAAGCGCAGGCCCTTTCCTACAGAGAAGCAGGGCAATAAGGTCAATTATCTGTGTGAAATGATTTATTTTTCTAGGTTTCCTTGTCCTTCATCCAGCTGCATCTCCCCAGCAAGGCCAGGCCTAAGCAGTTCAGTCTGATATAACCTTTTATGCCATCTGAATTTCAATCTCTTTTCAGAAGTATTTGCCATTCTGGAAGAAGACTTGGCTTGAGTTGTACAGATAAATACCACAAATATTGACTCAGATTTGGCATTTCCAGAGCTTCATAATGTGATTCATACAGTCTGTAGTCCTGGAGCAATCCTGAACAACAAATAATATGTAGGAGGCCCAGCTCAATGTAAATAACTAAATAAATAAATTACCAGACTACGTCTTACTCCAAAACCTGTCCCCAAATATAAGAGTAGCCTAATATTATTCTGAAATGTAATTATTTAGTAGAGAGGGTATTTTCCCAACAAGTCATAATGCAGCTTTTCCCTTTATCACTTAGCTAAATGCTGTACCGACCAGCCCCTTACAAAAATATTGAAATAATACTGTTAGGCAATACAACACTTAGGAAGGGTAAGACTGGACTCCCAGGGATTTTCTACTGCTATCTTTTCACTAATGAAGTTGCATAAATGCAATCAGAAAACAAATCATCCAGCAGTGAAAATGCTAGCCTTGAACTTTGGATTCAGTTCTGTCACAGAAATGATCTATCACAGAGAACTCATACGAACTTGACGGCTCACTAAAGGATTGACTTCCTAAGTATGTTTTAGTAGATGCTGAATATCTTGGTGCATCACAGTGTGAAGATATCTGTTCATTGTTGCGAGCTACTGAAATGACAGACCATGAAGATACTGCTTAATGACGCACACACACACAAAGTTTAATGTAGGGTTTATGAAAAATTGCCACAAAGCTAAGATTAAGAAATTGTCAAAGCTGGCATCATGTAATTTCTTATCTGGAATACAAAGGAACATAGAAAACATAGCACAGGGATTCAAACGCTACATGAAAGTTATGTTTTCCATTTGAGATTTATTAGAATTCATTTTCCAGCCTGTGCTGACCTCAAGGGTCCCTGTCGAACCCTCGGCTATTAAGACAACTGTGACCAACATCTGATCATTAACTGATTTTGCTTATGCAATGAGTTTCCCTCTTCCCCTGATCATTTTAATAACCCTTTGTCTGCTCTAATAAGGATTTATCTCCCTGGAAGAGTGATGGCAAGAACTGTATATAGCATTCCAAGTAGAATTTCACCTGTGTCTTTCTAAATTAACACATTTCCATTTTTCTTTAATATCTCGCCCAGTAACTCCTAGAAATCTTTCAGTTTTCCATCGTGGTATCTCTAGTCACCCATGAACTAATTTTTTTTTTCCTTCTTTGTTGTTTTCAAGGGATGAGAACCCATACAGGGTAGAAATTTTTTATCACTGGTTACCTTTCATTTTCTACTTATACATATTACCTATTTCTAATGATCCACTCCTCAATCTCAACCCTTTTTCCTAGAGATATCATTCCTTCTACAAGCTGCCAAAAGTTTCCAATATGTATCAGAAATTTCTAGTCTTCTGACTTTCTGGGGCCAGTTGTTAAAAGAATAACATTGATTCAAGACCGATGTTCCTTTAAGAATTGTGCCAATAACCTCCTTCCTATCCAATAACTTTAAATACAGCTCATCATCATGTTTACCCCTTCTGACAGTTTGTTACCATTTTACAGCTTTTGTACACATTTACAACATAACCAAGACCTTTTTTTAAAAGTGCTTCCATATCAAATGCTAGAAAGTCCATACAGATAACATTTACTGAGCTTCCTTTCTCAAGAAAAACCAGCTATTTCACTCAAGAACATGGTCAATTTAGTCTGGCGTGCTCTATATTTGGTAATTCCATGTGGGCTTTCATTACCTCCATGCCCCTAATTAATGTTTCGTTAAAATATCTACTATTATCTACTAAATCCTTGTGTATTACTGAAGTCAGACTAATGGTCTAACATTGCCCAAATCATGTTTTAACAGGAAAGCAAGAAAACAATTTTTGTGTTTAATAAAGTGCCTTTTCCAGGCACACTTTGAATCATAGACTTTTAAAACATCATTTCCTAAATCTAGGACATCTCTAAATTATTTACAGTTTTTGAAAAACCAAAGGCAATAGGGAATGAAAATAGGCATGAGAAATCAAAAAGAAAACAAAAAATACTCAAATACGTCATAATTTCTGAAAACTTATGGCAATTAACCAATGCTCATTATTCAGACTATTTTAAAACAAGTATGTATTTCGATTATTTTATTTTGCTTATTAAAATGGATTTTAAAATAACAAAGAATCAGAAAATATAAAATAGCTAATCTTTAATCTTGCTTTTCTGGAGAATTAATATTTCTCTTTAATATAATCCTTCTGTCAGGCAGAAATATGGAGGTGATCCTCAGATGTGGAATTTCTAGACTATAGTGTTTCACGTCTCAGGTGAGCTGATTCACCAGTTTGTCATTTGATGATGTTTCCTGAGGAGACGTGGTTAGGAAACACAAGGGTAAACTGGTATCTTAAAAATGGTTTAATTTTCAAATTGACTGCCAAAGAACAAGGACTTAAGTAAACAACATAATATTGAGAGTTGCTGCACACACGCAGCTCTCTTTGAGATGAATGGACGCTTTGGGTTCTCACCATTACTTCAAAGGAGGTTTCTCATTTGGGTACCTTCTGTGTGCTTAGTTTTAAGAACTCAGAAAAGTCATCTTTATTTAAGTAGCACGTGATGAGTACAGAGAGCACAAATCAGCAAATCTTATGCAGACATAATTTCCATAAAGTAAACAGTAACATGCTACTTGTAAAATGCTCTAGATGTGGTCTGAATTGAAAATTGTATAAACATATAAATAATACAAATAGACATCTTTGGCTATTAGTTTTAATATAACCATGTCCACTCATAAAACACTTTATATAAATCATTGATACTGTTCTTTAGTGACAAGTCAATGGTGTTTTACACTTCTGTAGAAAGGTTTGAAAGATGTTAGTTAAGCATTATGTGAAATGGTGTTAATGTAATATCAAATCTGCCTATGGCTTAGTTTTCAGTAAATCTTTATGTGAGAAGAATAGGAACTTACAGTTATCTCTATAGTTCAAGTACCAGTTTATGGGTTATTTAGCTGGAAAGCACAATAGATTTACATGTTCTATTTGTAGCAAGAAACTGCGAAATAGAATAATATTGACCCTCCTTATCACAGGCACTGAAACAAGCTCATTCATGCCTCTGAAGACAAGAAATCTGTACCCCAAAAATATCTGGAATGAAATTGCAAAATCTTTATTTAGAGCCAGTGTGGAGGGCACAGATGCAATCTCTTGTGCTTATAACAACACAAAGAGAGTAGCTGCAAAAAGGGGAGTGCTATAGGATAAGGATGGTATAGGGTGAGGAAAGAGAAAAGTCCTTTAGTTCTTTAAAGCTAAATGCCTTCTTCTGAGACTCCCTTTTATCAACAACTTCAATATCTTTTCATTATAAAAATTGTTTTACAAATCACTATTAGCACTCATGTCCAGCTCAACAACCTTTCTTCCATAATGTCATAATTTATATGCAAAAAATAATGTGCCTGATTTAATATGCTTATTGGTCCTTGTACTAATTAATGCATACATATTTTCCATCAGCAGTTGAGCTTAGTAACAGTAATTTAAAAAAAGATACAAACCGTATGTCAAAGTAATCACTAAGCCATCATGAACTCTTTTTTTATCCATGCCAACATTTGTACCTCTGCAAGTGCACTTAGGACAGAATTCAGTAGTTTTTAGCATAGCAATTTAAATCACAATGCTTTTGACAGGGAAACTGAAATCTAATTACTACATATATTGGTCATCTCAGGAATCACCTCTGCAAAGTACAATAGATACATACTTCTTTAGAATCCTTCTTCACCACAATAAATACAACAGAACAGACATTTATGGAGGAAGTCTGCATCAGTCGTGATTAAAAGGATCTGAAATGCCAAGGATTTAAATTGCTGCCTTTGTCTGCCAGCAGGCTGCTGGACACAAAGATAGATTTAAAGAGTTGTAAGGACCCCCAGTTAAATTGACTGATTTTGTGCAAACTCTTCATGCTATTTTATCTGTTTTTCTACAGCAGAACCTAATGAGTTGAAGACAGTAGCTATAGCACTGCACCAAGAGGCTGCTTCCACTTGCCTAGACCAATAATGTCTTTGGAAATTCATCTGGGGGAATAATTTCTTTAAATGCCCTTCAGCTAGGGAATCCCACCAGAAGGAGTATTTATTTTCATTGTTGGTGTTAGTGGCAAGCAGGTTAAAAGCTGTACTTCCAAGATAAGGTGTACTTCTCATCCCCTGAGCTGTGCTTGAGAATTGCTACTTAAAATGTTGCTCAGGCACCTTACAATGCTTTTCCAAGATGCATTTCATTTTACTTGGAAATATTTTATTTAAATTTTATGGAGCCCATAAAATACTATGAACTTTTGCAATGCATTTCAAACACATGATAGTGACACCATTAGTAATCAGTAGTGTGTGTTGCCTCTTTTTCATGTAACTTCAATAATCCTTAGATAGTATTTTAACCAGACCTCTTAGGGCACTGAGGACTTTAAGACTGGGATTTGTCTCACTTGACTTTAAATACTAAATCTGAGCTAACAGCAGACTAGGAATAAAAAACAGATTGGAAAGAGACACCTACAGAGGAAAGTTTATACAATTTTATCTGAATTTTTAATGTATTTATATGATGTCTAACTTTTATAGATCTAAAATTAGGTAAGATGAATCCAACTCTTGGCAAGTTTATGAGGTGTCATGCATTGCACTGTAATTTGTTTTCCAGAAGACAGCAGCCTGGGAAATAATGATGGCCCCAAAAGAAGAGGGTGAGTTTTATGAGAATATTAAGCGAGGAAAGAGGAAAAGCATAGCACAGGTCATTATGAGTCTGTGAGAAAGCTGAAAGCTATTTTACAAATATATAAACAGAAAAAGTAAATTTCACTTTGGCTTAAATTATTTTATGTACAGCTTTAGTATCGACTGAGAGGAAGAAAAATGGAAAGAAGAAAAAAAGACCTGAAAAAATATAAAGCATTTTAATATTATTTTATATATTACTGCATTTAGACTATGACCAGTATATATATTTTAAAAAGATTTAAAGATTCATTTTATTTGGTTAGAGAGAGAATGAAAAGGAAGGGTTTTTTCCATGCATTTGGCTTTTGAAAGCATTCACTGTAATTGAATCCATGTGAAAAGGTGGGCTGCTATTTACAAGTTTCATTTATATGAAAATGACCACCTGCTATGGCAATGAAAAAGTCAGTATGTTAAAACTTGAGAATTATCTTTTTATGAGCTATTCCTTCACTATCCTTACAAATATCACAGAATGGTAATAAAAGCTATTGTTCATATTTTCTTCTTGAAGTTTGAAAAGAAGATAAGAAACCTTCACATAAAACAATACTTTAGTAAGACTGGGAAAAAAGGATTTGACCCCAGTCTTCCATCACCTCCCCAAAACAAAACAAATAAAATACAATGAGTTTTTGGCTACCACTAAAGCAATTCCCCATTTTGTATTCAAAACCTGTAATGCTTTCATATAGGCCCAGATATGAGAAACTGAGAACCGGCTAAGAAATCTACCTCGTTCCCTATCGCCACATAATCCTATGAAAGTATATAAAATCCTTGGTTGAACAGTATTGCCTTAGTTATCAATCTGTCATCTGTGAATCCTTTTCCACTTACCTATTACTTGCTATCAGAAGAGATATGTTAATACCTATTACGGCTAATATACTTGTGTTCTAGAAGGAAGTATTTTACACTGGAGATACTGTGGATGTCTGTACTTATAGGACTGTAATTATGGTTTAGTAGAAATGGTATAACAGCTCTCTTGATTTGAAGGAAAGGAAGCCAAGGGACTACTGGCAAGTATTTTATTTGTTCCTAGCCTTTGGAATTCATTCTTCTCTCCTCTCCTCTCCTCTCCTCTCCTCTCCAGTTTACAAGGGATCTGACTTGCCAATTGTTCGGACACATTAACACAAAACTGTTACGCAGACTACAGCACGTGGCATTTGGAAACTGAGAAGCTTGAGAAACTTACCTTTTGGGTTTTGGTTTTTTTTTTTTTTTAATGTTGAATACATTTTTCACAATTTGGAAACCAAAGATTATGCAGAGGTTGGTGGATTCTATAAATTAAACAAAATAGGTATTTACCACAGCATTTCACGAAGACCAAACACAGACATGCTAGCATTGGACATTTTATTTAGTCATTTGCTACCTGGAGATGACCATAGCAGTAATACTCCTTAACAAGGAGATTTCAATAGGGAATCTAAACACTTTTTGGAGATTTAGGGTTGAAGAAGGTTACAGCAGCAGAACTAAATAACTGGCATGCGTTTTGCGTGTTAGCACTGAATCTGAAGTTAATTATAAAACAGTAACAAAAAAAGATATGGAAATACTTAAAAAGAAAAACAAACAATCCCCCAGAAAGTAAGGATAAAGGGTTGTCCTACCAGAGTTTAGGGCTCACAGATAGACAAAATATGTGATGCTGTTCTTACACAACAAACCTGCTCAAATCTCATGCTACCCTTACTATGACCATTTAAGTTTCTCAACAGTTCAGTGGCTCAGTATAAAAATGTGTATAATTTAAGTAGTAAATCAAAGTTGGGCTTTTATCTTCCCTGTGAGGACTTAGCAATTTAAAATATCCCTTTGGCCTTGTTTTCATTTTGTGCAGCTTTTCTATGTTCTGAAGAGATATACTAATATACTCACTCTTTGGAACATCTGTGTAATCTACTTCAGCCACAACCAGGCAGAGGGTTTTTCCACTAAAAGAAATGCCTTTGCAAATTAGAATGTCCTTCTGCAACAGCTGTCATTAGACTCAGTCCCTCTTCCAAGCACATCCCACTGAGGTACCACAGCAATCATCAGCCACCAACCCAAGAAAGCAGGTTCAAAGCCCCGGAGGCACTTGTTATGGCTGAACTGTAGGAAGTCTGAAGTCTAGACAGGGTGTACCTTATTTCTAACAATGTGCCACTTCTACAACCCGTTCCCTAACCAGAATTTGCTGAAATAAACATAAAAGATTCCCATCGCCTTCAACTAACTTTTTATCAAGCTTTAGCTACTTCCTCTTATCCTCACCCTCCCACTCAGCTTCCCAATATATGTATCTCATCCTTCTGCTCTATTTTGCTGCTTCCAATTAGTTGTGCTTTCCACCCCACCGACTTTCCTCTGTTGACTCTGCAGACTGCTTTTTTTCATTCCCTTTCTTTCTTGCAAACTTTACTCCTCTTACCCTCATGAAAGAGTTAGTCACGTGTTAATCCTAATCTCCTCTTGCCACATACATCACTTAAAACCCTTGCTACGACCATCTCTAAAAAAGGCACTGGTGAGACCAGTGGAGTGCTGTGTCCAACTCCATGCTCCCCAGTTCGAGACATGGACATACTGGAATGTGCCCAGAGAAGAGCCCCAAAGATCATTAAGGGATTGGAGCATCTGTCAAATGAGGAGAAGTTGTGAGAGCTGGGACTGTTCTCTGCAAGAGCTGCAACTGCTCCATCCCAACAAGTGGGAAGCCCAACAAAAAGATAGATGAACAAGGAGCTCCCAGCAAAACTCAAACACAAAAAATGAAGCATGCAGAAGATGGAAACAAGGAGAGGCAACCTGGAAGGAATACAGAGATACTGGCTGAGCGTGCAGAGATGCAGTTAGGAAAGCCAAAGCCTACCCGGAATTAAACCTGGCAAGGGATGTTAAAGACAACAAGAAGAGCTTCCATAAGTACATAGGTGACAAAAGGAAGACTAGGGAAAATGTGAGCCCGCTGCTGAATGTGGCAGGGGACCTGGCGACACAGGACACATAAAAGGCTGAGGTACTGAATACCTTCTTCACCTCAGTCTCTACCAGCAAGACCTGCCTTCAGGAATCCCAGGCCCTGGAAACCAAAGGGAAAGTCTGGAGCAAGGAAGATGTACCCTTGGTGGAAGAGGATCAGGTCACAGAATACTTAAACAAACTGGACGTACATAAGACCATGGTCCCTCATGGGATGTACCCACAATTGCTGAGGGAGCTGCCTGCTCCCATTTCAAGGCTACTCTTGATAATCTTTGAACAATTGTGGCAACTGGGAGAAGTGTCCAAAGACTGGAGGAAAGCAAATGTCACTTCAAACTTCGAGAAGGGCAGGAAGGGAACTACAGGCTGGTCAGCCTCACCTCCACCCCGATGGAGCAGGTAATCCCAGAGACCATTTTCAGGCACATGAAGGACAAGAAAGTGATTGGGAGTAGTCAGCATGATGAAGTCATGCTTAACCAACCTGATAACCTTCTATGAGGAAATGTCCGGCTCTGTAGATGAGGGGAGACCAGCGGCTATTGTCAACTTTGACTTCAGCAAGGCTTTCGACACTGTCTCCTGTAAGATCCTCATAGAGAAGCTGATGAAGTATGAGCTAGATGAGCAGGCAGAGAGATGAATTGAAAAATGGCTGAACAGCCAGGTGGTGATCAGCGGTACAGAGCCTAGCTGGAGGCCAGTAACTAGCGGCTGTACCCCAGGGGTCAATACTGGGTCCAGTCCTGTTTAACATTTTCATTAATGGTCTGGATGATGGGGCAGAGTGCACCCTCAGCAAGTCTGCAGCCTGTTAAAAGCAAGCATTTCAAACGGAAAGTGGTAAGAAGACAGCAGGTAAACAGTAACATATCCTTCCAAACCTCCCACTCCTAGAGCCAACCGCTATCATCTGCTATCTCTTTTGTTGCTCTTTTGTCTAATTTTAGATTGCAAACACTTCATGGCAGGGATGACATTTTTTATTTGCCTAAGATGTGAATAGCAGCTATACATAAACTACATAAATGATTAATAATGATAATAGCAGCAGCACAATGGCAAAATGCAGCTCTGTCTCCACCTCCCCTTTAATAATCCAATAATCCAAAATAGTCTACAAACGAGTAAACATTTTTACCATTTTATATTAATTTTTTCTATAATCTTTATTTAGATATAATGGAGAGTATTTTCCACCTTAATAATGCTACAAAAAGTTAAAAAGAGACCCTAAATTTCACAAATTCGAAGAAAACTTGACTTTTTCTGCAGAATGAAAAGGTTCTCTAATTCAAAAGGTCAGATGGAAAATGTTAATGAAAACAGAACCCAGTCAAGTCAAATAAAATACGAAAATAAACAGGGATTTTGCTTCAGGCAGCTTGAATCTGATTTAAGCAGCACTCTTGGAAGAATCCAGCTGTTGTTTACTGAAATGTAAAATAGTGTGCTTATTCTTTTATGTGACAGCGTTCATGATCCTTCAAATCAGGATGTAACATATTTCTTCTCATTGACAATAATAATTTTATGTACAGTTACTAATCTGACCAATTACCTGAAAGCTAATTACTCAGACTTTACAGAATGGGACAGCTAACCCAATGTATTTTGATTTTAATTACTGGTATTTAATAAGGAGCACTGCCAAATACATCCATACATTAATGTTTTACAACAGAATTACAGATACTTTAATAGTGATTGAACAAGTCTATGATCATCTTTGTTTTATAGCCTCAGAGCTTAATCTAATTTTAGCTATTGCAGAGCTGGGCTATGCTTTAGCAATTACAGTATATTATTCATGTTAACAATTTACCTCTTTTCTCTGTATATGCTCTGAATTTCCATGCTGAGACATTGTAATTCCCTCAAGACAGCAGGATAACCCAGAAGGTTCAAAATGATGCATTATTAAGAAGAAAAAGACACAGCCTTCCTCAGGAATATAACTTGTGGCAAGTTTAGACAGAGACCTTCTCAGCCCAGACTAAGTCAGCCCTCAAAATCATAAGCTGCAAAACCCATCTGCACTTCTATCTAACACATCTCTAAAACCAACATGCAGTCTATCCCCACCTATACTTCCTGATTTTTACAGAAAATTAATGAAAGGCTAGTGCTACTACAGAAAATAGTTTCCTTTCTATATCACTGTGCTAAGCTATGTTCTATATAATTGCATATATTACATACATTCTATATTATTGCACTAAACATTCAGTGAAATTTTGTGCTGCTTATAAAAGCTAAAAAAGGTCAGCAGAGAGAGATATGCTCCCACAATCCATGCTAAAACGTTTATTTCAGTCTCATGGTCTCCAAGCTTTCACAAGTGCTTTAAGAGGAGATTGGAAAGAATTTGCTGCCCACTCACGATGATGTTTCATAAAAGGTTCTTCAAAAACGGATCAAAGGCTGTAATTTCCATGCCATTTCTGTCCAATTTCCTTTTCTCTTAATGTTTTCATTTTTGAAATGGCTATGATTGCAATCCAATTTTGCCCACACAGCACTGCAGGTCTAATGAACCATTTATCACAAACTTTTTGTCTTTTGGCTGCTCGTGATTTTATTTGCTTTGCAATTTTTTAATTTCATTTTTTGGTACTACTTATACTGCATTGCAATTACCTTCATAATTATACCTGCAGTGATTTACATTATTCTGCTCCCAGATGCACCATCAAGACTTCTGATCCAACCCAATTGCACTTTAATATTGATGTTAATTTTTCGTCCTCCTCCTCTATCACGAAAAAGATTTTCATATGGAACTTTCCATAGGAAGACGTTTTCTTTTTTGTCCTTCCCACAGCATGCACAGAATGCTAATATCTTGCATTGCTTTTGCTGAGTGGGACTGCCTTGCTTTACATGTAAATCTCACATCTTTTTTTTCCCCAAAAATGTTCATGTATGAGAAAAAAAATCAAGACGATATAGTTTGGCATATATTCCATTGATTCTCATTATCCTCACTAGACAGAATGTCATAGTTTGAATAACAATTGTGTTGCTCTTCTTCAACATAAAATAGTACCAGCCACAAGCAGACAGGTTCTCCATCATTTGTCTAAATGTTATTGAGTTCCTTGCCTCTGATTTACAAAAAAAATTAAATATAAGCTCTTATGACTCAGTTTAACCAACAAATTATCTTTCAAAAGAGATTTTAAAAACCTCTCATCTGTCACCTTTCAAAATCAGGAAAGAAATTTCAGAAATCATAGTCATCTAGCGCTTTTTAAAAAAGGCCAAAGACCAATATATTTTACTTTAGTATTTACTGTTTTCTTGCAATTTCCCTCTCTGTTCCAATACTTAACCTTTAATAATAGTGTTATTTATTACAGCTTATACATACTAAAAGATTAAATGTTATTTCAAGGATAAATTTTATTGCTATACTTTTCTTCAAATTTATCTTTCAATATAAAACGATGTGGTGTATTACAAAATGCAAAATAGACTTGTTTCAGACTTAATGGTCTTTAAAGTGAGAAAAATAAACTATATATAATTATTAGGGGGATGATTAAGTGAGACAGACAACAAAGTAATAAATGCAGCAACACTCAGAACTCCCTGCAGACTGGTGATACATGCCTAAAATACCTCAAATTTTCGTTGCCACAGTATTCACATCACTGAGGCTAGTACCTCACGATATTTCAGCTACACATGGACTTCTGGGAAGGCTAAATGAAACTGTGTCTGGAAGTCTCTTATTTGAAGGGAAAGAAATATATATATATATAAAAAAAGTTATAGATAAATAAAATACAAATGTATCTATGTATGTAGGTGTATATATGTATGTTTGTTTATTTGTTTATTTTACACAGAATGTACCTAATAAAATCTCAGTATACATCTAATAAACATTAGCGTTTACTAATGATGTTGTAAACAAGGAGCAAAAGTTCCCCCTAAACTTTCACGGATTGATCTGTTTTACGCTTGGATAGACTGACACAGCTCAAAACTTGATGTCCCGTTTGGTGCAGTAGTGGAAGTCACTGGATGCCACGCTAAACTTCTATACATATACACCCACTTCATACATAGCTTATAAACAAAGTTACAGGCAAACAACAGTATATCACCAGAGTAAACGAGAATTTGTATGGAAGTGGATGGGGAAGAATAAATATCTGATAAAATAAAATTTATTGTTGTTTTAATATAGGCTTTTCCCATAAGGAAGGATTTCTGCTGTTTCATAACAGAATAAACAAAACAGGGATGGAAATTAGTGGAAATACTTTGATTTGGGGGTAGAGGCTAGGAGGCGTATGTCACACAGGAAATTAAGTGAAAGACTTGTCCAAGTTATTCAGCAATGATGAACACGCAAATAAAATTATTAGACAAATAAAAACCTAAACATTTTAATGACAGAAATATTCTTTAGGACAAAAAAGAAAGTCCTTCTGTTGAATTCTGTACAACACAGAAAGAAGTGAACAAGCACTTTTATTGGGTCTCAGTGCCTGTAAAACCAGCTTAACAGCAATGAAAGTAGATACTTAAAGGAAATAAACCCCTAACTGTTTCTTTACTTAATTTAACCCAGTGAGATTATGAGGGAGTAAATATTAGATGCTGCTTCTAGAGTCTCCTTTTCCATTTTCCATCTAAAAACATGCAGGCCACATTTTATTCTCGGAAATACCGCTAAAACACACAAACTGAAAAAATGACATTGATTTCAATAGAGCTAATCCAGATTTATACTTACATAGCTCAGAGCAAAATCTATCCCAGTATATTACAGAATGTCTGATGGAGAATCAGAACTTCATCTGTACATGAATGACTTTCTGCAACATTGCATTCTAAGGCATAATTAAAATCAGTAATCAATGCAATAACACTTACTAGTGTAAGATCAGAAGCTGTCCCTATTCACCCTAAGAAAAAACCCCAAGTAAACAACAATTAATTCAAGATGGTAATTTTGGATTCTTCTGGTGTCATGGAGACCAGCATTTGTTCCACAGCAATTGTCAAAATGTCTTTCACTAGAAATGTGATTTTTTGCTCCTAGAGCATTATGACCCATATTTACAAAGGCATTTAGGGATTACTAAAATCTACTGAATCTAGACTTAGAAATGCCTTGTGAGTTGGAGCCTTAATGGGTTTTCTCTCATCAGTTTAATTTCAGTTTTCCCAGCTCTTACGATTATTGTTCTTACTTTTTTGTGGACAAAGGTAAAACTAAGTGGTGTTTAGTCCTCTTGATTTTCAAGACAAAAAGGCCAAAATGGTGGCTGCAGTTTCAACAGTGACAACTGCTTTGATTTCTGTCCAAGGCTATTGACCACAAATAGATTATAATGGCAGAGATGTTTTCTTCATTAAGAAAAGTAAAATCTACGATGAGTAAACAGTTACTGTATTAAAGTAAGAAGAAAAAATAAAAGTAAAATAAAACACCATTATCTGTTTGCAAGTTTTATCTAATATCAGCTCTTCTTTCCCTCCCAGGTGTGATGCCAATTTTTAAACAGGAAGAAATACTGAAAACACACAGCATACAAAACAGTCACAAAAAATGGCCATTCAATTTAACACACAGGAAGGCATACATGCACGCACAGCTGCTGTTCCTTACGTGGGAAGTAAAAAGCTCCTGGCAATATTACTACAAAGTTCGTGGAGCCAAACTTCTTTAGAATACCATATACATGGGTACATACAGCAAAATGTATTTCAAATAACTTATACAACAATAAAAGATGTCATCGGCTGAGAAGTAAATATATAAACAAATTCTATCACTGGCTTTTTGTTTTGTGTCCCTAATTCCGTTGTAGCCAAATCTGTTGTCACTGGCTGGCTTTACTTAGCTGTAAAATGGCATTTGTTGATATAGACCAGTGTTCTTTGCAACTTTGTAGCATGTCATCTTTTATTACCAAGGTCAAAGAAAAATTTTATACTTCCTTCTATGTCTAATGCGACTACCACAAATAAATATACTAAAATATGCTACATTGTATGCATATGCAGACATTCTCAAATTAAATGACAGAAAAAACATTGGGGAAAAAAAAGCCTTCAAGCAACAGTTCATGGACATTTCAATGGAATTCTACTTCTTACAATAAAGACTTGATTAAAAGTGTGATGAGAACAAAACTTAAAACTCACAATGGGATTGCACATGAGCTGAATGAGCAATAATGGGAGATAGTTACACAGTTATGTTCCTAGGTTTCTACTAGATTTTTCACCCAAGTTTCACTAATGTTGCTGTATTTGATTGATTGCAATTTTCTCCATTTCTAAGCTTTGTGCCAGAAAGCAACATTTTGTTCCATTCATCACAGCGAGTGACACAATGTTCCTTGGCATGTGATATTAATAAAAAGTCATGTCGCCTGTCTCTCTTTGTTGGTCACACCAAGGTTGATTTTTGGTAGCATTTAATATTCAGTTAGACTGTCAGTCACATCCCTATTTAAATTTGAAATAAACTTATGAAAATAAATACATCTATGGAAAAAAAGCCAAATTTAGATAATTCACATTGCATGTCTCACCCAGCACATCACACCTTGCCCTCACCCTCTGTACAGAAGCAATAGAAAGGCCTTAGGTTTGATTTTTCAGTCCTTGGTGATCTCTTCAGACCACAAAATGAGATTAGAATCTCACCCGGCCTCCCATGCAGACTCAGTTTGAAGCACTACCAAAATGCTTTGTAAAGTGACCTAGCACTGACTTTCCAGGTGACAAACCTGCCCATCACTGCTGCCTGCTACTCACTGAACAACGACCCTGACAGTCTGAAGAGCCTTCCTGAGGTTTTAAAGTAGGCGCAGCAACACAGGATTACTGCATACTGCTCGAAACGAACTTCCACCCTTTCTGCAAGCAATGCTGCTCACGTCTCGCACAAGACAGCTACTCAAGCACATTCAAGGGCATTCCCCAAGAAACAACTTGCTAATTCCGTATCTCTAGCTAAGCTGGGTGCTGGAGCACATCCAAATACACCAAAAAAGGAAGCTAGAACTGATGATACAGACTGTATACCATAATGAACTATACTGGCAAGGTAATATATTATTAGCATATCATAATATCACATATATTAGACACACATACACATATGCAAATTATATTTATTGATGCATAAGTAAAATTGTGTCAAAGAGTACCAAGCTATACTATAGATTTACTACAAAATTACTACAGATCTGATTTTAATCCAGTCATTTCTTATGCACAACTTCTGTCGAATTTGTAAAACTTACAGATTTTACTATTTTAATATCAGAAAGACACAACCCCACACACACATTAGTCTTAAAATTTTACTACAGTCTTGCAGCAAATTTGTAATTCCTCAGTATTTATACTGGGGTAAAGCATCAGCTTATTTTTGGCTGGTTTTATTCTCTTCTGGAGCTTGACTCTGTGTTTCATATTTAAGCTCACCTGTGGTTTATATTAACACTTACTGAACACTCTTGCAGCGGTATGAACAGTAAACCAAGGTACTTTATAATGGAAAAAAATTGATCAACTATTTTCTTCACGAAACTACACATTCCTGTGTGTAGGGACAAAAACTGTAAGCTGTAGACTAGGAAATCATGTAAGACAAGGGTAGAAAAGTAAAGAGCAATGTAAGGACTCGATAGAGAACTCGTGGAAACCGAGCCTGTTCCTTTGGTGATGCAGCACAGGTCATTTGCATGCGAAGCATGCACCATGTGGTCAAACCTAAAAAATGTACTCTCTAACTAGCAATCCCATAGCTGACACCAGAACAAGGAATACTTAAGTTTTGTCTGGTAAAAACTACAGCTGTGTCTTCTTAATGATTTTATTATTTTCCAGACATCTGGTTACTAATGCAAAAAAAATTTAATTATTGCTAGAAGGAAATATGTTGACTCTACTGTGGTGCCTGTCTTGATCTCTACTGTTTAAAGGAGTAACACCAAAGCTGTGGCTCTGTGGTTTGAGAAAACAGGAGAGGCAAACGCTGCATTGAGAGGATATAGCTTTCATGAGACAAACTGAGATAACAGAGAAAAGGATAAGATTTTGGATATATAAGATCAAAATGGGGGGCTGTAAGGAACTGACCTGATTTAAGGGCTTATTGATACTGAAAAGAGGATGCTTTGCCTTCATTCCTCCTTATTCCTTTCCTTATTCGTAGCTATGTGGTTCCACAAACTCTTTCCACTCTCTTCGATGTTCAGTGGCCCCTGCTATGAAATAATCCTACTTATTAGTACAGCTGTAAACTACCCATCTTCTACTACTAGCTTATCTTTTCGCCGGATTAGTAAAATGTATTGGCTCACAGGAAATTCCAGGGTTAGGAGAACTGGTGGGTGCACAGACAGGGAAGCTAGATACTCCTGACTTTGGTGGCAGGGAGCTGTTAGACCACAGACAGAAACAACGACATTCAACACTAAAGGATAAATATATAGGCAAATAACATTAAGAAACAACTGATATTAATAAGTTTTATATCTATTGGCAGAAATTTGATGGAGGGAAGGATGAGGAGAATTTTTTTTTTTTTATATTGGGAACATTATATAGCGATACCAAGTGTCTTAGGATTTTGTGTACTCTGATCCATGCCCTGTAAACCTCCCCACCTCCTACCCCATGGTCACCCGTGCAAGGTTCATGGGAGCCCTCTACTTGCATGCAATTCTTAGCAATTCCACAACACTTCTTCAGAAAAACAGATGAATGGCTTGGACCACCCTGCCAGACTACAAACATAAGATACAAACTCCATGAAGTCTCTTTTCTCCCTTTTATTCAGCCAGGAAGGAGAGTCAAAAGATATGCGAAGCCAGATACTAAGTCGGAGCCATGCATTCCCAGGGCCGTGCTGACATGCTTGGGTTACAGTGAGCTAAGCTGTCATGCCACTGCGTTGGGACTTACCACACGGTGATGAAATTCTATGAAGCAAACGCGGCCCCTTTGCATGAGGGCAGCACGCTGCAAGTCATACTGTTGCTGTCTGCCGCTCCGTTTGAAAGGAAAGCCATGTGTTTATTCTCATACCTGTGATGTACACTACTTTCACACCACGGCTGAAATTTTACATCAATCTACACAGTCCCAATACTTCAATCACTCAAGCAAAACATCCACCACTGTGAATCAAAGATGTAAGTAACTCGGTTCATAGTTTGCAGTGTTCAATCTTTTCTGTTCTTCTATTTTTGCCTTTACTATGTTGCATTCTGCTTCCTCCATTTTATTATTTTCAGTTAGCCTTTTCTCACAAATGTTCTCATTTTTAGTAATACTTAAGTAAGCAGCCACTTACTACATTAACTACTCTTTAAAATTAATACAACGAAGTGCCATCATCATCTTCATTATTTGCATAGAACAGATCGCACAGAAGTCTGGGACTCTTTTGTGAAGGATGCTGTAGTTCAAGCGAACAAAGCAGTCTCTGTACCATGCATTTACAGGTAAAACATACAATCTGGGGAGTCAGGAAGTCAGTCTGTATCTTCTACAGATAAAGAAGTAGGTAAGACTGGAGATGAGGTCACTTGACCACATTCACCCCAAAACAAGAAGAGCCACAATTTGAACCTGTTCCCCCATGGCTTTTCAGCAAAATGGGGCGATTCAGAGAGCTTCAGAGAAGGGCTTTTCCTGCAGTGCTGATACAGAAAAGTTTGCTGTTGGATGAAACACAGTTTTGGTTTTATGTTTGCTGTACATTAGATGGCTCAACCATTTCAGTAGCTTCAAATCTAGACAGTGTGGCAAAGATTCCAGTGTTTTATCAACAGCCATCATGAGATCTTGAAAACTTACTGTTTTCTTCCATAGTGTTTTACACATCTAAGATATCCAATTATATCCCCTTAAGTGCTTTCTCATAGGCTACCTGCTCAGATAGAGCTTTCATGAGAATTAATGAAACGAGCCAAGTACCTGAATAGAAAATGCAGGGCCCTACAGCATGTCCTACAGCTCCATGGGTTCTATAACACGTCAACTAAGTCAAGTCACCATGTGTTTTATGGTTCCTGTGCTAGACCTGCAGCTGTGACTGGTGATGCTAACACTAACCCCCTACCCTTTTCTCTCTCAGCTAACATCAGGAAATGGCATCAGTACTAAAACATCAGAAATACTGTTACTTTACACTTTATCTGTCTCCTTCACAAAAGAAGCACCAACAAGAACTAAAGTACCTGGAGAAAGTCCTGCATACTGAGGAAATAAATATCAAATTCTGATTGCCACTCATGTAATCCCACTTTGTGTCACAGAGAATCTGTTAGCTACTTAGAGACTAGGTAAGGTGAATGGGTGAAGTTTGTTATTATGCTACAGATATTCTTATAGTGATTTGGGTTCTTCTTTTTTTTTAGTAGTCAGAGAGATCACTGCTTGATATGTGCAGCTACACGTATGTCTTCTGCAGAACCTGAAATTGAGGAGTGAATATTCAGTAGTAATAATGACAATAAAAACCCCAAGAGATTGCAGAATTATTTCTTCTTAAGCATGATTTTGTTATCCTCTGTTCTTTTCCAGGTTCTCTTTTTTTCTTTCAGTGCTGCTTCTTCATTAAGTTCTTGTTTGGTAAACAGAGTACACAAAGTAGATAAAGATGCTAGTGGTCTCATACACAATCATAAACAATTCCTATAATTGATGCAGAAACTGCCCAAGCATAAGGTCCACCTGCCTGAGCAGTATAGAAAAGCTGAAAAGCAACCAGATGTAGACGAGCGTGATTTCCTTTCACTTTGTTCATTTGGGTATAGCTCCCACCTGTTGATATCAGCAGAGCAGCCAGAGCAAACCTCACACCAGCTTGCACATATGCGATGGCATTAGGGCCAGGTGGCATGAATTAATACAGTCCCCCTGAGGTTCAGACCTACACTCAGCTTCAGCATAGCCTCCATCTGCCCCCAGAGCTGGAGTGCTGTCATTACACCAGTGACATGAGTAGAGCAAAGTCCTAACTGTGTCAGGTTTTTACACAAAAAAGCTAACTCAGATGATAAAAAGTAAAATTCTATTAATGATAACCGAGTGTGCCCACCCAATGGATTTTCTTGCCTCAAGGCCAACACTAATCTGCAGAGTGCTCAAACACCTTTTAATTAGTATGACACACTAATACTACAAGTCATTTAACTAGCCTTTCTTACTTAAGAGCCAAGAAAGTGAGTGGAAAAATAAAGTCCACACAAATTTGAAACATTCTTGAATATTTTCTCACTTTAGCGCATTTAATTACCAGTCTTTTTGAGACCATGCTCACTTAACCACTTGCAGAATTCTTACAAATATCTAAAATGGGACAGGGCAAAAGAAAATTCCTAAAAACAGTAACTTATACCTTGGAATATATTCTGATTCATTTAGAAGGTACTACAATATAAACCCATAGGCACAATCAAGTATTACATTGTGCATATCTATTTTTGTCATATGGTAAATTAAACAAAATGAACATTAGAGTAAAAGAGTATTTTTTAAATGAAGGAGATATACGATCTGTATTTGAAGTCTGTAGTTTAAAGCAAATGGTTGCAAATCTCTGTACCATGTATGATAAAATGTAGTTTGTTCTTAATGCTGCTGTGAGTTCTTTATCTTTCTGTGTTTATGCCCGTATTTTCAGAGATCTATGCAGATACTTGCAATGGTACTATTTAAAACTCCTTTGTAAAGAAAAAGCATTATAATATTAGGCTAAAAATGAAAAACATTAAAATATTTCATTTCAACTAAAATACCTGATGCTTATTCTGATAATCTAAAATATTTCTGTGAGAGAAGTAAAATGTGTTCAGTTTTGCTCTTTGTAAAGCTTTCAACTTTAATTTTATACTGTGATCAATAAGAACTCATAATAACTTTTAAATAACTTACTGGAAGTGATGTAAGTAGAAATGACTGAAAATGTTATATTTTAATGCCACTGCCTGGTAACTGTACAGTGGAAGCTAATATCAAATGGGTCTTGTAAAATGACTAAGTATTCCTTACACAATACACAGAAAGGTTTGATAAGGGGAGTCACCTGCAAAGTTGTAGAGATATTCACCCATAGTAAACTAAACTAAACTAAGCAAAACGGAACAAGCGTTCTGCAAGGTGGTACTGATACTTGCAAAACCTTCTTCAAGAGTAAGCAGACCTTCTCATATCATTACTTATATTTAGATTTGTTATTTGTCTTATTCTTGGCTCTGAAAGTAAATTGCTGAAATTAAAATGCTGTCTTTATTGTCAATGCTAAAACAGTATGATTTTTCAGTATTATTCTCGTGATCAAGAGCCAGTTGGAGGGTACCACCCCATGGGCCAGTGGGTAGGTATACAGGCCTGTTCTAGCAGAACACCATGTGCTGAGACCCGATTACAGCCACGCATTACTGTCAGCACAACTCAAAGCCATACTGCTTTGCTGACACGCAGAGGCAGATCAGAAAGCCAGAAGGGACTATTGTTATCATGCAGTCTGACCTGCAATATTACAAAGGGCTTGAGAATTCCCAGAAGAAAGTCCTATTTGTACAAGAGATTCTGTCTTAGAAAATCATGACTTTGATTTACAAACTACCCGTCTTAAAGAATTCACCATCGCTATTTTCAGAGGTGTCACCATGGTTCTTTATTTATGTTATGTATTCATCTACTTTCAATTGCTAATCTGTTTACATCTTTGTCCACTAGGTTTTAAGTCTTCTGTTTCCAGTTTTCTGTTCTCCATGTATACAACTATAGACTAATATCAAGTCTTCCTTTAACGATTTTGCTGGCTAAGTGAATTGAATAAAACTCCTCAAGATAATATATCACATTACAGAACATTTTCTAATGAGTCTTGTGGATCTTCAAGCCTTCTTCAGGTTTGCAACATCCTTGCTGAATAATGGGAAGTAGGATTAGGTTTTGTGTTCTCTAGCTGCACAGAGCAGAAGAGATAAAATGATCCCCTTAGTTTTGTTCTATATTGCCCTCTTTATATGTTCAGTGATTACATTAGCTCTTGTTGGCTACTCTTCTGGATGAAAAACTTAAGCTCTATTCATTATCATTACCCATTATGGCACCTAAATGCTTTTCCTGGGTAGCACCCCCCATTCTGTAACTTGAGCTGCCTTTCTTATATCTTAACAGTTGTGCTTATGAAACATACTGTTTGCCTCAGCAGAGTTCAATCCTTTATCATTGAAGTCCCACACCTGCATTTCCATTATTTTGCCCGAGACTGAAGTCAGACTGACAGGCTTATAATTACCTAGGTTATCTCACCCATTTTAAAAAAAAAAAATGTTAGCATGACCTTAACTCCCACAGGCTTCTGGAACATCCCCAGTGCTTCAAGCTATAATGAAAATGGATATTAAAAATCCAGAGAGTTCTTCTGCCAATCCTTTAAAAATATTTAGATATAAGTTACCCCAATGTACTGACTTAAGATTTCCAGCATTAGTAGCCTTAGTGACTATTGGAGTAAAAAGAATTTCATAATCACAATACAATATGAGTATAGCAACCTGCTCATCCTCACATACAGAATAGAAGTATATATGAACACTCCTGGCTTTAGCTCCTCTTTGTCTGTCACAGAATCTTTATTCATTCAATCAGAGCCACCAATTCTATAAAGCTGGCTGAATTATTATTGCTTAGTATCCTACAGAAATGGGACCAAAGTAGATCAAACTTAGTAAACTCGAAACATGTATGTGTATGTGATAACATGCAAGTGGCAGGGGTTAGCCACAGAAAACCCTAATTAAAGATATTATTAAGGGAGAAGAAAGACTAATGAGAAGACTCATCATGACAAAAATCAGTATCCAAGAAGCTTTTCCTCAAGAACTCCGAAGTCCAGGCAGTTCTATGCTTATTCTTCATGTTTGCAAAATATTACACTCTTTTTCCCAAGAGCTAAACTCCTGCCTAATTATCTACAAGAGCAAAAAGAGCAAATACTTCGAGATTCTGCGTAGCAGAATAGCAGTAAATTTGTGGCAAAGTTACAGCCAAGTAACTGAATTTAATAGAAGGTTCAAAATAATAACTCATGCTGGACCTTTAACATTGAGAAATGGTAAGTAAAGGGGTCCCAGAGGCATATAAAGCACTTCAAAACTCAAGAAACTCCTGGCAATACACAGCTGGAGAGAATGTGTTAAAACAGATAACTCTTTAATTAACAAGCCATACATCTTTCCTGTCTGTTAATTCAAAATGCACAGTCAGGGTAAAGCTATTATAATAGAGATGCAGTACCATGGAAATAACTACCTTTGCATGGAATTGGTAACATTCACAAGTGGTAGGGATGTTTAATAGGCAGATCTTTGGACTAATATTGAGCCCAGGATGTGCGGCAAGAATGGCACGTTTGTCAACCATGTATTCAATTTTTTTAATATAAATTGTAAAGAATTTATTAAAAACAGTGGAAAAATAAACAATCTTTCCACAGAAAAATTAGTTGTAATAGGCTGATTCCATGATGTTCAAAAATCTTTTTAATGGATCCTGGAATCCCTCAATATTCACTGGAAGTCAGCAGAAGAGATTCCTATCCTGGGTTGCAAAATTAGACCCATGCACGCAAGCAAGTGCAAAGTTATATTTTTAAGAACAGAGCATTATTCTGCTACAGATATTTTCAAACACCCCACCTCAGTATTCCCTGGAAATCAAACATAGAGCAGATGCAAACTCTACACATAACCTTAGTCATATTCAATGACACTATTTTCTAACCTTTTGCATGATACTATTTCATTTTAATATAAAAAGATTTCAACTGCTTGAATTAACAACTTCTTTACTGCTTGCAGCTCTGGCGATATTAAGACACAATACTGCCTGCCTTTAAATTTTGTCCCCTCAGTTATTACCTAGTAACAGACTACTGACAACAGCAAACTTGCTAATATAATCATCAGCAACAATAAGAATACAGAGATTTAGAGAACTATTCCAGTTCCCAGTCTATTCATGTGATGATGCGTTATTTTTGAGCTTTACGCTGCTAACCTTTTAATCTCACAATGTGAGTGTCAACTGTGAGTGATGAGGCAGACACATCGGTAAACACCTTTTTCTAAGTGCACCTGCATGCACTCGGCTTCGAGTGACACATTGTTCCTTTGAAGGGATGTTCTGCAGAAAGATGTTCCCAAACACAAACGCTCTCAGAAGCTGCCACAGCTAGCAGCAGTTGAAACCAAACCAGGACAGATGGGGGAGTATTTTATATTGACTAAGGATACCGTGTGGGAAAAAAATAAAAAAAGTATTACCTCCAGGAGATTAACATTCAAAAAGGTGACAACTCCTAATTCTATATTTTAGTTAGATTTAATATTGTATTACTCAATTGTATTAAAATATTCAAAAGTTATTTTTTTGCATAGGAAGAACAGGAATTTATAAAAATTAACTGTCTTACAAAGTCTTTAAGGAAATTATGTCCTATCTTTTCCCATATATTATTTGAAGGAAACAAGTAAAGAAACCCCAAACAGCTTTTTTAAATGAAATAATTTAAACTTTGAAGTTATGCTCCATCAAATTTTCTTAAAACCAAATACTTTTATGTGAATATTTACTCTTGAATTATCAAATTGAAAAGGCATTTAGCTAATGTATCCATCGAAATGCATTGAGAGAATGGGCGAGTCCGAGTTCTGCAGTAAAAAACAAGGACAGAGATGGGCCACGGCAACTACGGGAAGACTATGGCAAGAACTGCTGGAGAGAGGAACAGCAGGGTAAGACACCACCTAAAAAGGTGGGCAGGAGCGTGGATCTCAGTAAATGACCTGTGTGAACACTCAGCTCCAAGTGAGTACACGCTGGGAAGACAGTGAAGACCATACTGCAGTAGAAACATGGATGTGAGATCTAGCTCTTCGATCAGACTGAAAGTGCTGAATCTATGCAATGTTGTTTCATATTGTCCAGAGAAATTAAAAGTGTATTTTAATTTTCCACTAGTTTTAGTTTTTACTCACAGCAACAAAAAGGTTTTATCACTACTTATGGATATATTTCCTCTGAATAATTACCCTAATTTCTTTTAGGTTACAGTGAGACTTGAGCATGCAACAAGAAATTCACCGATATTCAACACACAACACATACACTCTGAATCTGTTTTTTAATCAGGTGAAATTAGTTTTCAATCTGAATCAGACCAGCAGGTTACATATTTTCAAGTCACACTTGCCTCTTTGATAGGATTATTTTTGTATGTAGATTAAATCTTAAAACACATCCTTTGTAGTATTTGAGCTAAGTTTCATTGCCAGGTATTGGAAGCATAAGAAAGCACATAAAAATAAAACAGTAAGCAAAGGAGGACAAGATATGGGTGGGGAAAATCAAATCTATTTCTTAAATTTTGCTGCACATGCCACACAGAAGAAATCTACGTATATTCTTTACACCAAACACATACTGTTCAAGGAATATTGAGCCTGCTGAAGTCAATGGCAAATGTCCTGATGAATGCAAGGGCACCACATGCAAGTGTTGCTGTATTTACAAAGAATATTGAATAGTATCTGCAATACTATTCTTTAAGAAGAAAGTCCTTTTTGTGACAGCCTCATGACAGTGGACTGAACACAGGTCAGACTCCCTGTTTAGCATCTCATGTTTTAAAAAGTATTTTCTAATCATCAATACCTTCAAAGCCAAATACTGCTTAAAAGAGGGGGTTGTTTCCTCTCACGATCTGGAAATGAAAGTAATTGCTTTCTATTAGATGTTAGCTAGAGACAAGGGAAGCAACAACAGTCAATGAAAGGTTTTTCACATTGGACAAGTCACCCAAAAATGATGAATAAACATCTAAAACAACAACAGGAATTATAAGGAAAGAGAAGATTTCCTTACTGGATAATTTAGCTTGTCCACTATCTTTGTAAATTCTTTCTCTCCTCAAGTGCAAAGAGTTCTTTAATAATCAGAAATATTTAAATAACTTTTCACACACAAAAGACCAGTTTGTCTATCACTCCAAAATTTCCTCTCCTACACAGAAGATAAACCTTTCTGCAAAGGTTTTGGCTGTGCATATCCTAGTTCTTTATATACACACACATCTACTCTGGGAAGAACATAAATGTATTTTGTAAGTTACGACGTGATAAATGGTAGATTTATAGGAACTGGTGCATTGCAACTAGCTGAGTGCTCTGAACGTAAAGTGAGAGACATCATTATTGTTGCTATAAATACTTCGCACTGTAAAATCATACTGTACTTTATGTGGCAATACAAAACAAAATACTACTAAAATTGTCTCTGTTTCTAGCCCAACTGAAACCGTAATAATCTCTGAATGATCCCAAAAGAAGCTGAGCAGAATGGGCACAGGCATAGCTTCCAGTTTTTATAGGACCCCAAACCCGTTGCATCATCACAGCTCCAATACAGATAGCAGCATTATCTAACTTCTTAATTAAATCAGCCAGCTCTCTTTCTTGTAAAGCGAAATGTTTACGGCTTAGTTTAAGCCATATTCTTTCTTTTGCCCACCAAACTCTAGAAGATGCTTTGTACATTATGCCTTTAAATAAAGTAGAGATGCAAAGTTCCTGTGCGCCTGAGGTCTCTGGGACCTGAGGAAAACTACTTTGGTGAAGACCTTAAAAGATAAGTGCCTGAAATACCATTCTAATGTCATAGTTAGGCATCTGAGGGTAATGATACCACAAAAAAGTTAGCTGGTAAGACAAATGTATACCTCAGGAAGATGAAGACTTCCTGTGTATTGAGTTCATCTGTTCATTCCATAAATAAGTGCTTGTTCTCTCCTCAACCTTTTTTCCTGATTTTCAGGCATACTGAGTTCCCACAGCTCTCAGCAGGTTCAGAGGGAGCTTTGAGGTAGTTACCTTGGCAAAGCTTGACCTGGAATTTGAGTGCCTAAAGGGCTCAGAACCCTACTTCAAAGATGAATATTTTTTAAAAGCATGCCTAAATTTATCTGTTCCACTTTTTCTATTATTTGTTGAACAATAATAATACTGCCTCACGTTTACAAAGCACTTTGAGATCTCCAGCTGAAAGATGCTATTCAATTACTCTCATGAAATCATTGTTAAAAATGAGATTCCCTATTATGCCCATTTTCTAATCAGCTGAAGAACACTAAGTTCAAAAGTTCACCTTGATTCTAACTGGATTCATAATCTGTTTAGGAAATTGAAAAGAGAAGGCAGAAAAGGGGCAGGAGAAAAATGTCCAGTGATAACAAAACAAAGGGAGAAGAGCAAGTAGAATTAAAGAGACTGTAAAATGATTCTGAGAAAACATGACCAAAAAAATCAAATTATAAGTATGATTGATTTCATAAATAGAGAGCTAGCAACATTGGCTTTGTCTTTATTCCTACTATCATACATCATACACAATTCCTAATAGGTTTTTTTTTTTATTATTTAATGAACTTCCCTTATCAAAATTCCAGAGAAGAAATGGTTGAGAAACCAAATGATTTGTGAACCCTGACTGCCCACAAAATGCTTTGAAAGGTTAATTTAAGATGTCAGATTATGGAAGGTTTTTTTCTCTAATTATGATATTGATCTAATATAAATATAAAGCTATCCCCTCAGGCTCACAGCTTTGCAGTAACCAATACAATCACTTCCCATGAAAAAGAAAACTAAGGTTATGTTGCACATACTGTGGAGCCAGACTTCTTGTTGATACCAAAATCTGTAGAGTAACATTTTTAAAGGTAATTTTAATTGTCTTTATTTGAAATTTCCACTACAAAACACATTAAATGGATATGATTTTAAGAAATTATCGGGCACCAGTTTTTAGGGAATTTATCACTGTGATCTAAATATTAAACTCTACCAAACACCTGATCAAATTTTTAGGGATTTTTGCTCCTAAGACTTATTTTCTTAAAGTAACACCTCTGCTTGGTTTGGCAAAAAAATAAGTAGTTAATGTTTACACTAGATGAGTGCGTCATATGTCAGCATCAAGCAAATTAATTTTACACTTCTCAGATATTTTCCCGTATCTTTTTTCAGAATACCATACATCCATGGGGCAAAAGCATGTCTGACCCATTCACTGAACCATCTGCTTAACTGAAGAAAAGTATCTTATCTTCCTTTCTTCCTCATATAAAAACCACACACTGTTTATCAGGGGAAAACCAGATAAACATAAAAAATAAAATCTTTAACTATAAATATTAACCTAAAGTTTCAATTCACTACCAATGCACATACAGATCCACCAAAACATTTGCTCCTTCCACCTCTGTGAACTAATTGTGCATTTCCCTTACGTATTTTGAGTTTCAGATATGATTTATATTTCCAGGAGGTGGACACAGCAAGCTGCATGGAACGTTCATCTGCCCTAATTTAATTGACAGACATTATGTTCCTTCATAGTCAATGGCGACAAACAGCTCCCTTAGAAGATGAGTCATCCCTTCCTATAATAGGGGTTGAAATAAAATAAGATGAATTGCCCTTCCACTGGCTGTAAAACCAGCTGAGGTCTGTACTGTAAACTTACACACCCAGCTTACAGGTAACTATAACTGGACAAAATGAATCCCAGCCCTTAGTTCTCAAATCATTAAAATTAAGATGAAAGAGTGCAATGATTTTAAAAAACTTACTGCAAATGATCAGTTTACCCTGCCCTAGTCATTTTTTTCCAGATTCAGCAACAGTATTAATCCATTTGACGGGCAGTGCTGAGTGCAGCTTTCACCTTCATGCTTCATATATTAAAATATGCCAAGCCAGCACTGCTGTCTGATCCCATCCACGTTCTGATGTCGGTGAGCTCCAAAAGTGTGGTGAGGTGCAACTGAAGCTAACCTATGGAAACAAAATGGCTGAAAATATGGTGCAAAAGCATTGCAAGATGTATAGATGTTCTAGAAAGCGATGCTGTTGGAGAACAGACAGAACACTCTTGTAACATATTGCACTGACAAAGTAAGTTTCAGATCTATCAGAAATACACATCAGTAATTAATACTGCTTGTAAAAGAACTTAATCATATCAGGTGAGAATTTCTGAGGTGAGTTGACACCGCATCCAGGCAAGGTAAATTGAGAATACAAAATACAGAGTCACACATCAACACTATATGCTCACACTTGGCTATTTTACACATAAAACTTATCTGGGGCACTGGTAACTACATGCAATGAAAGATGCAGATTTGGCAGACAACGCACAATTATCTGCTTTATTAATCTGGTCCTGTGTGTGCTTTAAATCAGGAAGCGTAAGGTCAAAACTGCAGTGAAACAAGTAGGAATTTTGTCTGAGGAAAGTGAAGCAAAAACTTTAGAATTTGGCCTTTACATGTTAGCATTTAGCTTTCAAGTCTTTGCAATTATTTTTAATTGCTTACATCATGCAATGTTGCTTTAGTGCCAATCAACAGGAGGAGAATTATGGTTCTATTTTAAAATAAACTGGGTAAAAATATTTTCTAAATCAACAGCCAATCTGCCACTATGCTGCAAGTATTTGGCAGGGAAAAAAAGCTGCTATAATGCATTACAGTGCAAGTTTAAGAGTTCTGCACTCCAGAAAAACTGATGCAACTGCCCATTTTTTTTATTCCATTTTCTTAGGAAGCAGTAGTCCCTTAGCAGTGTGATATTTAATCTTATCAGGCTGTTTTACATTTGTGTTGATGAAACAGCAGATGAGAACACAAGGACTATAATTCGATGCTACAACTATTGAATTAAATGGCTTGATGGACTACTTTTTTAAACAAGTTGTATTAATAGAAAAAGCCAGAACAAGACCTAACCACCATGCTGATTTCAAGTTGCAGAACTTCACAGAAACTTTGGCTAATTCTTCTTTGAGGCTATACCGTCTTCTGAGTACCTGAGATACAAGGTTAAGGCTAAGAACTGACTGACGGATTGGAATTCTCCCAGTAGGGTTAACTGCTGAGACCTTTTCCACCATCATTAGGCTGCAAAGTGGCAACAAACCCACTTTTGAACCACTTCATCCACCTTCTCAACTACCTATCCTTTTGGCAAAGGCAGTAAGACTGCATGTTCAATAAATACATCTGTTACTTCACTCCCAGTGCTCCACCCCCAGAATCCGCTGCAGCCTGGGGCACGGGTACCCCATGACCAGCTCATCCAGAGCTGCGTGGAGGGGGGTCCGCACAGACGCAAGTGCACTCTCCTTAGCAGTGCTGAGTTGTAAGAAGGGAGAACTAAGTCTGGCCTGGCGTGCAGCTGGCAGAAGTAATTCACGTTTGCCTCAAGACGGATGGCAGCAGAGACTAGAGCGTGACAGGAAGAAGTGAACTCTGCCTGGAGATCACTACTCAGAATTAACATGAGGAAGAAACTGGCAGCAGGAGATGAAAGGCATAATGATCGGAAATTTGATTCAGCAGACCGTGACATGCTTAGACGGGGAGGCTGGTGATATAAACCCAGCATGGTAAAGCAAATAGTATGTTCATGAGACCATGAGGTATTTGAGGAAGATCATGTGAAGACCCCAAAGCAACAGCCTCCTGTAGGCGTGACAACTGTGTGGAGGCATGGCCTCACAGGAGGAAGCACGGAGCCTCGCCTGTTGAGATCGGTGTATGGTCCACGGCTTCCTTGGTGTAGCTGGGGCGTGGGCTATGGGTAGCATGCAACTCCAGCAGGCTGTGAGTGAGTTAGGGGCATGTGTTTGTGTGTGTTCTAAGTGTTACTATTTGTAATTGTTGTTGTTTCGGTAGAGTTTCTTTCAGTATTATTGCTTCACTACTTCTAGATATCATTGTCTTCTTAATATTAGTTAATAAAACATTCCAATTAAGCAAGAGCTTGTCTGTCACTGGCATGGCCTCACCCGCACAGTACAGCACGACAACATCAGGTGTACAGTGTGTGGATGGAAGGTGCTGAAGACGATCGAGAGCTGTAAATCGATGCCTGTGTGCCAGGTCCACGAGTGCCCCGTGAGGCAGCGGCGGTGACGGCCAGCAGCTGCGGCTGCCCTGTGACACTGCAGGGGCAGGCCACCTGAGGCAAGGTCTCATATTTCTCACCCTACTACTATTATTGTGAAACTTTCATGTTCACCTGTGACAAATTTATCATCCTGTCCTTTATCAGGAGTAGTTACAATCCAGACGCTATCGCTTTCAAGTACTACCATGACAGTAACCGAACAAAGATAGATATTTCCCCTTTTGTTTGGAAAAATACTTGCATTTGAGAAAAGGGGGAAAGGACAGTACTGAAGAAATGAAGAGAATGGCTTCTAGCCTGTGATAAACTACTTCCAGTTTCTCACTTGCAATAGGGGCACTTTCCTGCTTTCTTGGAGACAATTTCTTCCCTGTCTAGGTCTGATATACTGAAAAGTAGAATCTTTTCAGAAACTAGCAGTGGGCTAACCAGTGAGGTTAGGGAGATTGCCTCCATATATACTAAGAATATGCTCCGGTAAAAAATACAACTATACATGATAGATTTCTTTATAATCTCTGGCAGGACAGAGAAAAAGGCAATCAGGACAGAAGGGTCTTTGAAAATGTGACTACTGTACCAGTTTAGTACATGAAGATCATGTACCTGACCTAAAACAAGTTAACAACAAGGTGAGGAAAAACCCTTTTCTTCATTTTCTCTACAAAAAGCCATTGTCTAGTTTGTACAAATCTATTTAAGCTCTAATTATGCATTTGTATCAAGCACTGTAGAGGTGTTTGTGCCACAGAAGCCTCATTTCAGTTACTATTAGGTAGTTTAAGGAAAGAGTGAAACAGCACTGACGGTACCTAAATTAGCCATTGCCCCATTTTGCCAGTAGTTCTCTACTGTGATGGCCACACATTATCCCAAAAGGTGCCAAGTGAGTCTATCTTGCAGTGGCAGAAAGTAGTAGTTCTCAGCAACCACCAAAATTTACTTCTGATCTAATATTACTGAAACTTAAGGTCACAGGAAATTCACAGTTTTTCAGTAATACCCCTGGAACAGAAAGATCCAGCCCACTATGAAAAATGTTTTCCTTGAATTGGTCGTTAGTAATCTCATTCTTTTCAAAATGAAAAATGACTGTAATATGCACACGATATTAGAAACTAAGGCAAGTTAGTACAGATTTTCCTTGAATGTCATATTTGTTTTTGTCTTACTGCAGAACAAAGGTCCAAAACTACTTTGCGCTCCAGTACTACTTTTTTTCTTTTGGCATTGAAAGATAGCTAGGTAAAGATGATGAAGATGTTCATTCACACATCCCACTGAAGTTCATTCCTTTTCTTACTTCTGTTGGTACTTCTGAAAAAGTCTAAAGAAATTCCTTTGGTCTCTTTTATATGCCCTTCCTATGCCTGCATACTGCCAGTTTAGATACATCACCTGTAATAACAATGAAAAATTGCTGTGTGCCTCATGCTCTATTTTTTTCATCTGCATTCAGAAGCTCACTCCAGCTACCATAAGGGAGTTCAGTTGTGAGTAGTAACAAATCTAATTTAACCTCACTATGTCACAGTTTTTTCATCTTAATAGATATTCTGTACAGCCCAGAAAACTCATTAATGGAAAGACTCTCAGGTCTAGTTCATGTCTTTTATGGGAATGAACTAGATTACAAAACAATGCAATTCTTAAAAAGATAGATAGCTTAAAGACATCCTCAGCTACAATTGTTAGTACTATACAATTATTGACACAAGCAGTACCTGCTTCTTGTAGCATCTTGAAGAATCAAGTGTGCTTAACAATATTGAGTGACATACGGAGAAATTTAAAACAAAGACAACCAGTAATGTTCAGTTTGGAGGTGAGCTCAGTTACTTGTATTACTCAAGAGGCAGCAGCATATTCTTTCATTTACCACTCTGACAAGTGATACTAGCTAGACTGACAGTCAAAAGTCATTAGCACCTTAACATGTCATCATTTAAATTCTAAGTTAACTAAAGAGGCAGCAGCTCTCGCTTCCTTCCATCCTGAGACAAAAATTGTGTCTCACTAATATGAACCTTAGGATAACTCACAGCAAAAACTAGATAGCTGGGTCTAGTCTATAAGGCCAAAGTTACTTTGCCTAGTGTGTCAAAAATAACAACTGAATATCTGTGGCCCAAAGCCCTTAAATTGTAGAGTTCTTCTGGGAAAGGAAAAAGAAAAATGAGAAAAGTAGAGCCAGATGTGGAGGAAAGAAAGGAGGTGATCACCATAACAAACATGTTTTCTGGGGGTGACAAAAGAGAATCAAATCAATGCTTTATGCTTTGGAACAAAAGAAAGAAAAGAACTTTTTCCCATCTTTGCTGAAGACAAAGAGAAGAGATATGCTCTGAATATGCTAAAGAACAGGACAATTTATTTCAATATAAACTGCCTGCCACTTGCCCATTTCCAAAGCACACCCACTTCTGGTCTAGTAGAAGCAAGATTTTAAAAACAAATCAGTGCTGGACATAGCATGACAGCATACATTACTGAAGCAGCATCAAGACAAGCCAAGGACAAAGTAAACTTGGCTAGAAGTGAGTTAGAACTATGGGCTTACAGCAATATGCATAAATGCAAGAACTATGCCCCGAATTCTGAACTATCAGTGACTACAATAGCCACAGAATTTTGTAATGGATGGAGACAAATAAGTTAAATGCTACTCTTACAAAGCCTTACAGTAAATAAATATTTTTAAAAGAAGTCTAAAGGACTTAAGTATACAATAGAAGAGCCAACAATTCATCTTTCTTAATTTTAGTTGCCTATCATATAGACATCTACAGTTGAACTAGTCACCACTGTGACTAATAGAAGCCTAATCAATATATTTAATAGTGCCTAGAGCACAATTCCTCCCTTTGTAAGTAAGAAATACATCTAAGACAGGGTAATTAATTCAATCTGCAAGTCCCTATCTTCCCCACAGATGTTAACAATACAGGCATTTTCATCTGACCTAGTCATGGGATCTTTACAGTCAATGGACTATAGAGTTGGTATTGACTATATTGGACCAACTTCTTGAGTTCTAGGGCATAGTTTTCCTTTTTTGTATTGAAAGCAGACATGCCATTGAAGTGCCTAATTCTCTCCACTGACTATGAAAGAATCTATGGGTGACTAAGTCATATATGTATCCCATGTATTGAAAAATGTCTGCCTTAATGTCCACAACTGTGAACCCTCATGAAGTGCTAGCCTGTTGCTTTTGAAGGAACAGTGAGTTCTAGTTCCGAGTAAAACTGTTTTCCACTCAACCCACACTGAACAGTGACAGGCCTGAACATTTTTAAGACTGTTGATCCCTTTAAGTTTTCATTTTCATATCTTCCTGCATTCCGACCAAAGGAAAAAAAGAAAAGTAAGAAGAGAATGATCATTATGACTTTCATTTCAGGATTTTAAATCAAAACTTGCTTTCTGGTCAGAAATCAGGACTCTATCTAAGGAAAAAAGTTTACAGTTTTAGTTTGTGACAAGAAAATTAAAGAGATCCCTCATAGCTGTAAGACGTGAATTATCATCAGTCAACATGACTTCTAGTAGTGTAGTGTGGAAAAGGTTCCTAGTGATAGCTTCCCATCCAGTCACCACAGAATAACTTACATCTGGATACTTTCATCCCAGCACTGATAATAGTCTCCCAATTCACTACGTCAGCATCCAAGGAAACCAAAAAATGGTTCAGGTGCTGAATCCTTCCTTATAGATACGTATCATCCTCCAGAACTAGAAATGGCTTACTGGCTATGATAAAATTATCGTATCTGATTGCTATTCCATAGCAAGAAGCACTACTATGATGAATACACATTGTGGTCATGTCTGCCTTGGGTAGCCTGATTAACTATTAAGATACACAACACACAGCAGGAAATCCTTTCACTGCAGAAGCTTCTTATGAGGATATGCTTTAACAAGTAGTTTGAGTGCTCTCCTAATTTCTACTTAAACCGTGAATGCTGAAATACTTGCAAAGAAAAGAAAAACTACACTGTACTGTTATCCCCATCTATTCAGAAGCTATCTTTAGGGAATCCCAAAATCATGAGACTGGCATACTGAAACTTCTTTTTTAAAGGGGTAACTATGTGATCACTTTCTACATATAAGGTTTTTGAGCTGTAATAAACACACTAAAAGTTTTATTTCGTTTTTTCCCCAGAAAGAACTAGAAAATTACCTTAAAGAGAGAAGTGTTTCTCATGTAAACAATTTAATTCCAGGAGGTGAGGCTTTAAAAATATTTCCGCTCCAAATATTGAGAGGTTTATAACAAAACACAGATGTTTGGTTTCTGCAAACAATGACCATTTTAAGTTTCTCTGCATTTTGTAAAAAATAAGATCCTCTCCATTTACCTGTGATTGAGAACCACTTTTATCTTGCTCCACTGTGTTAAATAAAGTCCTAATTGCAAAAGTAAGGCTAATTGAACACAATATCTGGAGAAAATGTTGGGGTTTTTTTCATAATTAAACCTCATTTAGCTAAGTCAAGCAAAAAAAACCCAAATTCCAGAGTCAGAGGAAACTGTTTTTAAACATCAAAACATATAGTTCTGTAAAGAAACAAAACCCCACATAAATTCAATTTTAGAATTGTAATTTTTTTGCTTGATTTACATGCAAGTGCTTTTTTTTGTGAGCTTCCCAAACATTAGCCTATCAACAGAAAAATCTCATCTTCTTTGCTTGCCAGAATCAACTTAGAATGCTCTGCAGATTTAGCTCTGAATACAGTCATGTATCCATCCCTTATTTGTATACTTATCATTTTGACTTCAACATAGTACCAACAGTTTTCACAAAGAAGGGCTGTCTAAATAATGCTAATGCTAGGAGTATGCGTTTTAACTGAATTTCTCTTTCCCACAGTTCCAAGTATATGTGCTCTTTCATAAGGATTTTGTGGTGATTAGTAACTACCTTCTACCAGAAGATGTGATTTCCGTTAGAATAGCAGTAACAGTAGCCTCTACTACCTTGAGTGCTTGAGAAGTTCAGATATTCAGGGCTGATGTTTAGATAGAATAAATCTTACATAAACAGTCAAGATGCTGTATTATATTACAATAAATGTACAATGAAATAAATATATGTAGCATATATAATTTAGAAACACTTTTGCATTCATGTATGTGTAATGCACATAATAGTAAACCATAAGGTTGTCTCACAGGAGTTGCCTTGTATTGATAGCATGTCTGTATCAAGTTAAGGGGAATAAATAACTACAGATTAAGACCTGTGCTCCTCTTGATAGACTGCTCCAGGTACCCTCAATAACTCATTTAAACCTAGCTCTGGTGTCTTTATATTACATCACACCCAGCAGCGTAGACTAACTATGCATGTTGATCCTGACTATGGCTTTTATGAGGTACAGCAAATCAAACAGTAGTAATAATATTGAAAAGTATTGCATTGCTAGTGGAGAGAGAGAGGCAAAAAATAAAATAAAATCGGGAGACAAAAAATGTGGACCACAGTGTGTAACTTAAATCTGTCATTGGATGGTAGCAATAGGGTTCATGAAAGGCAGGTCCTGCTTGACCAACCTGATCTCCTTTTATGACCTGGTGACCCGCCTGCTAGATGATGGAAAGGCTGTGGATGTCATTTACCTGGACTTTAGCAAAGCTTTTGACACCATCTCCCACAATATTCTCCTTTGGAAGCTGGCAGCTCATGGCTTGGACGGGCGTAGTCTTCGCTGGGTAAAAAACTGGTAGGGTGGCCGAGCCCAGAGAGTAGTGGTAAATGGAGTTAACTCCAGTTGGCAGCTGGTCACGAGCGGTGTTCCCCAGGGCTCTGTTTTGGGGCCAGCCTTGTTCAATATCTTTATCGATGATCCGGATGAGGGGATTGAGTGCACCCTCAGGAAGTTTGCACACGACACCAAACTGGGTGGGAGTGTCAATCTGCTGGAGGGTAGGATGGCCCTGCAGAGGGACTTGGACAGGCTGGACCAATGGGCCGAGGCCAACTGTATGAGGTTTAACAAGGCCAAGTGCCGGGTCCTGCACTTGGGTCACAACAACCCCATGCGACGCTACAGGCTTGGGGAGGAGTGCCTGGAAAGCTGCCTGGCCGAAAAGGACCTGGGGGTGTTGGTAGACAGCTGGCTGAACATGAGCCACCAGTGTGCCCAGGTGGCCAAGAAGGCCAACAGCATCCTGGCTTGTATCAGGAAGAGTGTGGCCAGCAGGAGCAGGGAGGTGATTGTGCCCCTGTACTCGGCACTGGTGAGGCCGCACCCGGAATACTGTGTCCAGTTTTGGGCCCCTCAATACAAGAAAGACATTGAGGTGCTGGAGCATGCTCAGAGAAGGGCAATGAAGCTGGTGAAGGGTCTGGAGCACAGGCCTTATGAGGAGCGGCTGAGGGAACTGGGGTTGTTTAGCCTAGAGAAGAGGAGGCTGAGGGGAGACCATATCGCTCTCTACAACTACCTGAAAGGAGGTTGTAGTGAGGTGGGTGTTGGTCTCTTCTCCCATGTGGTTAGCGATAGGACGAGAGGAAATGGGCTCAAGCTGCGTCAGGGGAGGTTTAGGTTGGAAATTAGGAAAAATTTCTTTACGGAAAGGGTGGTCAAGCATTGGAACAGGCTGCCCAGAGAGGTGGTGGAGTCACCATCCCTGGAAGTGTTCAAAAAATGGGTAGATGTGGCACTTGGGGACATGGTTTAGTCTAGTCTACCCTTGATTGGTTTAGGTGGGCTTGGTAGTGTAGGTTAATGGTTGGACTGGATGATCTTAAAGGTCTTTTCCAACCTAAACGATTCTATGATTCTATGATTCTATGAATATTCATAATTTAAAGAAGAGGTTTCTCATTCACAGCAAAATCCATAAGATTACTTTGACATTTTATTTGCATTACCAGAAATAATTTAGGCAGCGTATTTCTGTTGTGAGTGTAATGCTATTTCCTTATTTGCCCAATGGTTGAGAAACTTAATAAAATCCAATGGAAAGCACAACCTAGAAAAGCTTAAAAAGAACCATCAGGAAAAGAAAGGCATAAAAAGCAAATCACCTTCAAATTTTATCAGACTAATATATGCTGCAAAATTTTGTATCACAGCTCTGTCTCAAGTTATACTGATACCTACTTTGGTTTAAAGAATGTACTCAACATGCAAGGCTGCAGGCTTGTGTGTTCAGTTTTAATTGAAGGAAATTCCACTAATTACTTATTAATCCAGCACAGTGATTTTTCATATGCTTTGTTCATACAGAATAAAATCTGTGCCTTTAAAATTTTAATAGATGGAAGCTAGACTGAGGAGACTGGTGAATATAAACAGATTCTTTCACACTCATATCAGTGGTTCAAATCCAGATAACGTTTCTGGGGACCAAGAGAAACCATCTGTTTAGAAGCCTACATGAAATGAGTTGATGATCTTAAATATAACCCCTAACAGGCATATGCTCATCACCTGCTTGATTGACACACATGCTGATAGATAGCAGAGAACAAGAACTGACCTCTTTTCATATCAAGGGCTGAACTTAAAGAGCAAAGAAGATGTATATTGCGATGGCAATCAGCAGAAGCTTGTATTAATACTGTTTATAGTGAAAATTTCTGCAGATAATAGAGAGATAATGTCTGTTTCATCAGTTGAGGTTGTTATGTACTAAATTACGTAACAGAATTGGAGTAAGAGACAGTCTGTTATTCTAAATGTCTATATAATGTTTTTTACAAATGGTTTATCCGTGTAACCAAAAATGTTTCTCTAGCTCAGAACAGTCAGCTTCAAAATTTTATTACAGTGGGTGAAAGCTGGTTGAATTTTGACACAAGGTTTGAGTTAAAATAGGCTGACCTAATGAGAAGCATCTCGTTCACTTTTCACAATAGATACCTTTCTTCTAGTCCAAGTTGTTTGTCTCCCCATTTACATTTTTCCCAACTCTATTTCCCTTCTTTATATGGTTCTTGTAATTTACTCTCTGAACAAGCCAGGTTTTACTTTTACCACAAAAGTAATTTAAAGCTAATGCTTATATCTTAATTTTTATTAATCCAGGCAGACAAAACCATTATGCAAATAGTTCTGAAACTAATACAGAAGCCAGAGAAAAATAACTAACCTGGAAAAAAGTTTTCGGAATCCACTGCATAACATACTATTCCTTTCTCATCCTAACAGTATGTGCAGTGTAGTGGCTATACACTCAAAACTGGTTAGCTACCACCACCACCCTTTGATGAGAATTCATGTTGTCATAGAGAATACTTTATGGATTTTTCCACTTCATCTATCTTCTCACCAAGAAATTGTCTTCAGTAGCAAACAGGCATTGGAACAGTGATGAAGTCTAAGACGTTCCACCTCACACCTTCACCTTTAGGCTGCCATAATCTGCAAAAATGACCATGAAGTCTCTAGGCAATTTTCCACCTGGACAGTTCAAACAAATAATTGCTAAAAGCAATAGCACCCTGTGGCTTTCTTGTACTTGCTTCTCTTTTAATACAAAAAGGTAGATTTCAGTAATCATACCTAACCGTACCTTTCACACACGGCAGCAGACCTGTAGAAGAAACTGTAACTAAGCTTTGATTGATTATCTGTGTCCTAAAATAACAATAAAATAACAAAGATCTTAAAGACAGACCAGCAACAAAGGAACCAAATCCTGTTACATGTTATTTGTATAGGTCTAGATCATGACATTACAAATCCACACTAGCACTGTAGTGCTCGCTGTCAAAAGTGCCAGGAAGCCAGGCTTGATCCATATGATGTCCATGTTATCTGCGCATGACTTTACAAAGCGTTGTAGCAACTTGGCAGAACTGAAGTCATCCTCCCTTTCTACTACCTGTGATCTAGGAACCATCACAGAGGACTTGGTTCACTGTCTCCCTACACTCTCCTGCAAGATTTAGAACAGTGTTTGTCTGTAACACGTGTACTTCAGAATCTGATTCTTTCAGATAGGGACTGCATTTTTTTGTTTCAAGTTTCTATAGTATTTGAACAAGTTGGCTCTTGATCTATAATGAGTGCTTTGCTTTCTGTCACAATAGTAATCAAATTCCATTAAGCACTAGTGGAGGTAAAATTCAGCCCAGCTACTGAATTTCTGCTGAAAGCCATTTATGCTGGTTTTACAACAGGCTCAGAACAAAAGGAAAGCACAGCATCATCGTAAGAACCCTAAATCAGCTTTTACTTTAAACTTCAATAAAGAACAAAGATCACAGTGAAATGCTTTTCATTCAGGAGAAAACTTATCTATTCATAAGTAACAAAGAAGACAATTTGGTATTCCTGCGTCCCTGGATTAATAAATGTATGAAACGCCAGGCCTCCAACTTGGAGCCTTGGTTGGAGATCCAAAATGCAAATGTTCTCCACTCAAAGGTGACCTTATTCTTTAATGCTGATTGAAGAAAATTGCCAGCAGTGACTTCCTTCCACATTCACTCTGTCCATGACCTTTCTGCTTTGCTTATGATGAAGACAAATGTTTACTTCCTTCTTCTGATAATTCATTACAGTTATCACCATTATCTTCTTGGCAAACTTGATTTAAAAACGCATTTTTTGCCCTGCCTTCAACTGAGTAAGACCAAGAATAGCATGAAGGTCCATCTTCAGCCTTTTAGGAAGGCAGTGCCAGAATGGTAGATGAGTCACAGCAGAAGCACTCTCTCCACGCCTATTCCTTTAAAGCTAGCTACTAGAAACCACAGTACCCTGCATGAAAGCTGTTTTCATCTCAGAGGGTCTTTGTGATTACTTGACCATGTCTGCACTAGGAATACTTTGCTGGAATAAGTGTTTTCTCTGCCAGTGACTCATGATTGGTCTTGACAAGCAATCAAAGTCTCTCACCAGGTGATCTGTTATTTAGCTATCAACACACCAAAGTGCAAACTTGAAAAACTAGCTTGATGCGTGCGGCTTCCACCTTTTTGTAGTGGGGGTTCCAAGTAAATAAAGGAGCATCATGTTTAATGAGAGCTCAGTATCACACTCATCTGTAACTCATTCCAAAAGGAAAGCACAGACAACAGAGAAAGATCCCACATTCCAAATGGATTTTGCCTCGTGAAAGATACACACAGAGCACTCTCAACATCAGTTACAGGAAGACTACCACTGGATTACAGCAGTTTATTAGAAAGCACATTTTCCACCATACCTCGTACCTTTTTCAAATCTAACTGTAGAAACTCATGAATGGTCTAACTATTGCCCTTGAATAATAAGGGATGGAGGACAGAAGAGCAGCTCTACCTGGCTCCGATAAACTCAGTTCTCTTCAGAATTGTAATTTTGGTATAACATAATTCATCTGAACTCCCTGAAAATACACAGGACAGACCAACTTTTGGACTTAAACTACTAAAAGTTGCAGCCTTAGACCTCCACCTTCCTCTTACTGTGAAGTGGAATATAAGTTACAAAAGTAATAGCGGTGAATATCACCACATGCTTAAAATGGCTATGGATTCATTCAGACATATTTTTTTGCCAACTTTGCATTTGCTTCATATTGAATATTCCATTTTTTTCTTCAATCAGAAATATTTCAAATTCTTTTCATCACTGTCTTCTGTATTGTTTAATTACAGTTTAAGTGATATTTTATGGTATGCAATATCCTTAGAAAATAAAAGTACCGAAAAAATCTATCCTGAACAATTTAAATCAAAGCAGTTTCATATATTTCAATTCAATTAAAGAGTGTCTCACTCTTTAATATGCACCCCCCAAATCCTTTATCAGTCAGTATCTAGTGTTTCTATAATAACTGTATGGACAGCTCCATTAATACTTGATTTTAAAGTCTGCAAAACAGCATGAAATATTTATTTTAAATTCAAATGGGATACCTGAGTAATGCTGCAATAAATGTATGTACTGAAATATTAAATCAGTTCATCAAAACCAGGCTTAACCTAAGAAAAGTTGCTAAATTAATAATTTGGATAAGATGCTGCAATTTAGTGTTTATACATGTTTCAGGATTTAAATATTTGTAAATGATTAATTGATAGATGATTTTATGAGTCAACTTGCTCTTAGTCTCTTTACAAATCCACCTACTGTCCGTACAGTAAAATTTCAATATTCTGTGGGGCTATTTTCTCTTCAGGCTGCTCATTTTTTTTCCCCAAGAAACTTCTAAGTCTAATCCTCACACAAGAAGTATGGGGTACAGTATAAAAGATTTCCAGACCAAACAGAATTAGCTCTACAAGGTCTGACTGCCTTTAACCCTTTCTCTTGTCATCTCTTCTTACTGTTGTTGATCCTGGTTCTCCTTTTTAGTCCATTACTGGATGCAGTGTTGATTATGAGGCAGGTAACAAACCAGATTTACTTCCAGAACATAACATTCTAGAATCACTTAGTCCGGAACAATTTCCTGTCACAAAAATATTTCCTTTGTACTTGCAGACACCCAACACAACCCCAAAACACAGGAAGAGGATTAGGAACTCAAAAATAAGAGTGATGGGATCATCTGTTAATCACTAGAGAAAATGAATGTAATTATTTGAAAGAAGATCACTAGCCAGTCTGTTTTGCCTCAGAGCACTTCTGAGTCGTGGTCAAACGATAAGCTTCACACAAGTGAAGGCCATATAAGCCAGCTAATCTTATTTAGTTACAGTGGTCTTTTGCTTTTTAAGATTTACAAATATTAATACGACTTACAAAATATATAGATGCATGCTCAGATCTCTAATGCTAATTGATATTCAATCATCTGATGCACCCTTTTTAGGGATAAAAAAATTTTGAGGAATATGAAGGTGCCCTGATGAACATGTGAAATGCTTCTAAAGTCCTGTAAGTCCTCCACCTGTCCATATTCATAGACCCTGAAGCAATGCAACTGCAGAAAACTCAGTGGCCCGTCCAGCACCCAAGTCAGCCCTGAATGGAAAGAACAAACAAGGTATTTTAACTTGCTTCCAGAAAGAATTGTATGTCCTTACTGACTGATTTTTACACTCTTCCCACACTCACATATGTATTTCAATACCAGCAAACACTAAATATGACCACGGGAGTATTTCAGGTAGTTACATTCTTGTATTTTTACCTTTTATTGCAGAGCACTGTATAAAAGGGAAGTTTAAGCTTGGTCGATCCATGCAGAGATGGAAAAGCTTTGCAATATTCAGATGTAATGGAAAAGAAATATGCATTTTACAATTTCACAAATATTAAAATTAATTCAGTGGTGATACAAAAAGAATTATGTTTACTTTACCCAATTTTGTTTGGTCTGAGTTATTAAAACAAACCCAAAATTTAATCATAAAAGTTCATTCCTCTCTAATGTATTTCTACATTTCTGATGTATTTCTCTAATGTATTTCATAAAAGTTATTCTAGAATCCTAGCAAATTTGATGACTGAAATTCAATTAGAAAAATAAAAGTAAGTCCAAAGTTATTGTTCAGACACAAGAAATTATTTACTATAATAAATATAACATTTATATTCCCCCAAAATGCATTCTTGGGTGAGCGATTACTTAGGATTTCCATGCACTTACAAAGGCAAGTCTACAAGGAGTTTCCAGACCTGTAAATCACACACTTTAAGCTTTTGTTCCTATAGAAGGAAAAAAAAATCCTTAACTCCATATATTTTTTTTATTCTCAAAATAGCACATTTGCAATGATGTTGGGTTTTTTGGAAAATTATTTTCAATTTTCAGTTTAATGCACATTTGAGGATTTGGATGGAAGGCAATATTTGAATGAAGTAGAAGAAAATTTCCCATTACATGTCATCTAGGGTAAACTGCTTTCATGAAATGAAAGAAAAAAATGTTTACACTGTTAAAGAAAGCAATTTTCAGTACTTTGTTTATATTTGACAGGCTGAAATCAGTGGAACTGGCTGAAGACCCTGCTTTGAGCTGAACTGTATACTAACCCTGATTTAATCTTGTTACTGTCTTGATATCAAACAAGTGTTAAACATAAGCAGACCACCGCTAAGTAGTGCACTTACACAGACGGTGGCTTCTGGTTTGTGCTTCATGCAGTTATTTCCACATTTATATCAGGGAAGCTCAAGAGGACAAAAAAAATCAATACTAATATAGTGGACCAATTCAAAGTTGTTCTCGAGAATATCTTCTTTGGTGTGCTGCTCACATACTCTGAAATCATATGTGGCAAGCCATCAATTTTGAGATCATGAAAAGTCTTGTTTTTCTTAAATCAGATCCATCTCGGGAAAATGCATATTAGCTCAGAAAAGAACAGAACTCAACAGAATTACAAAATCATTAAGAAGCCACCACTGACAAGCTGTAGTTCTCCACCTGGATGATAACAAATGTGCTAGATCAACGACTTTCTCAACTAATGACCATTGGCACCATTTAGCTCGTGTTAAAGAGTTGTTATTTTTTATAGAATTAATGTTCAGTGTGCACTGACAATCATGCTCCTTTAAACCCTCAGAAGTAAGGTACTCACAAATCATTAAATTTTCTGAACATCTTGGCAAGCATGCCTAACCCTTAAGTGATTAGAAAACAAAGAAAATGAAATCATCTTTTGGTCGAGACCCAGCCATAATGGTCTGAAGGCAGGCAGATGAAGGGAGGAATGGAGTAGGGAGAAAAATTTAAAACAAATAAAAGAATGCCAATCTTTTTTGAAAATACAGTTTCATAGGAATAATGGAAACAATGGTAGTTTATAAAAAATTATGTCAATTCTCATGCATAAGTGGCCACTTACAAAACCAGTAACAAAGTATGTCCAGTGGAAACATGTTTACTATTTTGGAAGCCCAAAGAAAAGAAGTAGAATTTTGAAGCTTGAATTCAACGTTAATCAGTCAATTTTAGAAGTTAGAAAGGTTAAATTATGAAAAAAACCCCATGTATCACCTAGAAAAGAAAAAGGTAACTTCCATTAAGAGGATGTATTTAGAAAGCATGATTTTCTGTTACAACAAAAGCTGAAAACAGCCGTCATCCTTAGAACAAAGATTACCTGGAAATTCTGGTATCTTCTAGAAGGGATAACATACTGCCTCTTCTTTAGGTGAACACTATATAAAACTTGAGCAGTGGCATGGTTTGTATGTGCTCCTCTTAAACAATATTGAACCACAGTAAGTTCAAACTACAGAATAATTATTTCTATTTCAATACTTATCAGGATATACAATGTTTTCCAGAGAACACTAAGTTCACGTCTGAAATATTTTTAACTAACTCCAGAGCTAATGTTCCAATATTGCTATAACTGGAAAAGATTATAGGTTTCTTCTCTTGCTTCTGATCCAGCTGGTTCGTTCTGTGCATTTGACAACAGCTGATGAATAGCTTCTCTGCCATATACTCTCTCCCCTTTCCTCCTCTTCCCTCCTCTCCCCTTCACTCTTCAAGGGAAGAAAAGAAACACTGAAACAATGAATTATTTTGCCTAAATTAGGAGGGAAACTCAAGTAGCAGTGGTGTTCTTGAAACTACTTTAAAATACAAATCATTAAATTGGCAGCATATTATATACTAATAGTGCACTTATGATTACCAACTTGTAATTCATTTCAGTTAACAGGTGACAAGATGATAAATCCTAAACAGTCTGACACAATGTCCCCACTAAACTTAATTTCTAGCTTGTAAAAAAGTCCATTACATATTTCTTTCCTTGGAATTTGATTTTGGAAGAATTAAAACAAAACAGGCTAGGCTATTATCTGAGTTAAAAGTTAATGCAGAGATTTTTCTTACCAAGTTAACAGCATACTGCACAGGCTTTAATAAAACCATAATTTCATAAGCTAGGGCTAAAAAAACCATGTTTGCTGCCAGCAGCAAGCAGGAGGTATGGTGAACAAAATCTTACTGAAAAGACAAGTCCAGGGCAAAGTAGCAGTGAGGCTTTGACCATTTTGTCCTTCTCCATAGGGAGTTATCCCACACAGGACTAGACAGAGAGATCATTTTCACCCCCAAGTTGTTACACAGTCATTACTGGGACAGTCCCTGCAGGTAGCAATCAATGCAACACAAACGTTTCAATATGGATTGGCAGGTGTTTTTCATCTCAGTCTAAAGTGAACAGAAAAATAAAAACAGCATGCAGAAAAGATGCCACTATTATTTGGTCTAGATTAGTCAAAATTGAGCTAAAATAGAAATACGTAGTGAATTCTTCACACCTATACCAGATATCTGCTCTCACTGCTGACATCTATTCTTTACATCATTTATTTGGATAGAAGGAGACTTGTACAATAAGTAAAATATGAGAAGCAAACATCTATTTAATTTTAAATGTGCACATCTAGAGTGTCAAAGTTATTGTGCCTCCAAAATACTATTTTTATGAATTGCAAAACGAATATGCAACAGAAGAATCCTAACAGGAAAGTAGCATTTAAAAAAAAATGCTGGTAAAGCATCAACTTTTTAAAAAATAATACTATTTAAATACACTGTGGCATTTCCCCATGATTTCTGTGTAGAATGAGTTACATAACGGAGCTGGATTTGTATTTGCATTGAAGGCAGAAACAACAAATGCAGTTTATATTTCCTCATAACTATAGCTAACAGAAAGAGTTCAGTGCTTCATAAAAAAACAAACTTACAGGTCTGAAAGTCTTCATCCAAGAAATAATTGAGGGAAAATAACCCCACGTATATAATTTAACAGCTGCTAAATCACTTATTTTAGGCCTTTTTTACTACTTCAGAAAACATTATTTGTGACTGCTGTATATCATAGTTAGATGCACTGAGGCTTACTTAACTCAAGGATACTATTTTGGGAAAGATGCCATGATTTTTTATAAGTGGCTTATTAATATGAAATGAAAAAATTAAGTAGAGTAGGTGGAGGAATATTTTACAGATTCATGCAAATCACCCTGATGGATTATAAACACGATGCATGTATGTGTGTCTACAAATCTAAAATATAAAAATGATCGGAGAGTCTGCTGTATGCAGCATGCTATGGCCTTGGGAAAGAACCATGTCAAATGCCATTTGATGCTGCTCAGCCAGGCACATATAAAGGCACATTGCACCAATAATATTTGACAACACTGGCTGTGCTTCTTCTGCTTCAGTGGCTAGCTTGTCCAAATTCCAGGCAAAGCAACACACAAATAGCTGATAAGCAGCTACACTGTCAGCATCATCCTTTCAAAGCAATGACCACACTGGTTTCCTAATGAACATGCTTCACATTTCTGGTTTGAACCGACGAAATAACAAGAAGGGGAAAAAGAGAAATCTACTAGCCTCGGGTCATCCAAAAGGCATCATTTGAAAACAAAATTACCAGTAGTTAGCTTGACGTTCAACTTTAATGTCCAGTAAGCACTTATTTTTCTTCAATAGTGCTTCCAATGCACTTCCCCCTACCCCCCAGCAACTACTGAGCACAGTTCCTGCATCTGGACAGAGGTTTGAATAAAAACATCTTACATTTGACAATCAAAAATAGATACATCTCAAAGCACTGAGTTTGGTAGCTGCATTTTCCTAACTGTTGGTAGGGATGGATACGCATTACGAGAATGATGCATGCGGAAGTCAGGAAGGGACAGGCTCCCTCCACAACTTCCACAGCCACAACAACAAATCACTTTGGTTTCTTTTCAACAGAAGTACTTCTCTTCTCGGGCTACAGCGACAGTACAATTTGCTTTCCATACCTTGTTTCACATTGTCTTTCTTCTGGAGTCAGTGGAGGAGCATGGAGACAGCGGATGTTTGACCAGGGCTTCAGCCCAGCGGCACTGTCCCTCCCCATGCCAAACTGCTTGGCTTGAGAACATCGTTTAGCCCAGCCGGGAAGGGCAAGTCAGTAGGAGACCACAGCCCTACCGCTCTGGGCGGAGACTGAGCTCCTTCTGAACCAGCACATCAACGAAGAGCTGCAGGAGCTTCTGCGCTCCTTTGAGAAATAATGGTTGAACTTTAGAACGTTATCATGCCTCTGTTATTGTGGGGGGATAGCGACGTTACGTAAGCTCTCCTCTACCATTTCAGAGCAAATTGAAGAGAGAGAGGCTTAAACTACTCTCAGTACCGATGCCTTCTTTCCAGAATCTTTATCCACCCTTCAGTCTCACCTCTGCAATTGTAGCTTGGTGTCGTGGTTTAGCTCCAGCCAGCAACTAAGCACCACGCGGCCGCTCGCTCACTCCCCCTACCCCGATGGGATGGGGAGAGAATAGGAAGAGTAAGAGTGAGAAACACTCCTGGGTTGAGATAAGAACAGTTTAATCATTGAAATAAAGTAAAATAATAATAATAATAACAATATAATAATAATAGTAATAATAATATACAAAGCAAGTGATGCACAATGCAATTGCTCACCACCCGCCGACCGATACCCAGACAGGTCCCGAGCAGCGATCGCTGCTCCCCGGCCAACCCCCCCCAGTTTCTATACTGAGCATGACGTCATATGGTATGGAATAGCCCTTTGGTCAGTTTGGATCAACTCTTCTGGCTGTGCCCCCTCCCAGTTTCTTGTGCACCTGGCAGAGCATGGGAAGCTGAAAAGTCCTTGACTAGCATAAGCAGTACTCAGCAACAACTAATAACATGAGCGTGTTATCAACATTCTTCTCCTACTAAATCCAAAACACAGCACTATGCCTGCTACTAGGAAGAAAATTAACTCTATCCCAGCCGAAAGCAGGACATTTGGGAAAGCCTCCACACTCATAAGCCTTTCTTCAGCTGCACAGGAGCACTGCCACGCAGCTCCAGGCACAGAATGGAAGCCCTCTGGCTTGAGCTTTAGCTAGCCCAGACTTAAATAGTAGCCGAGCTCCAAGAATTCACATGCAGCTCACGTGTGGTTTTTCGTGACCCTGACAACTGCAACCAATGGCAATGCTTTTGTGACTAACCATTCAGCTGGAGAATTAGAGGAGTCAAAAGCTTGTATATATTATAAACCGTTCCACCACGCAGCCCACCATGACCCACCATGTTCATGCAGTGCTTGAGGCTCTCGCTGTTCAGAAAGCACAACTTATTTCTAAATATCCTGTGAATCAATCCTTTCTCATCTCTGTTCTGTTGCTCTTTCCCCCCTCAGCAGTAGCTAGTGTCCTCCTGAAGGGTGAGGGGAGAGAGAGAAAAGAGCAAACCTTTTTTCTCGATGTAGTGACAGATCGCAATACAGCTTCTTCCCAACTCTTCTGCTGTACCCGCCCTGGGAATCCTGTTCTGCTGCTCCCACCCTGTAACACCAGAGAGTAAAGGTGGCTCCCAAATGCAACCAAGCTGAAGGAAAGCTCTCCTTCTGTGCTAGATCAGGTTAATATGTGTGGAGCCAAACAGGGCCCAGCTGTATTTCATGTGGTGTGTCAAATTTCAAAGTTGATCTCCCTCTTCCCCTCTTCCTTCCTGCTCATTTTTGCTCCTTCACGCATGGACACAAACCAGCACTGTACTATATGCAGTCCCTTCAAACCTGTCTTCTAATGACTAATAATCAGCATTAAGCTACCTCACTGTATCCTTTCAAATCACCCCCAGGAACTTAAAATTAATTATATCTACTTATTATCAAAATGGCATCAGGTAGTTAATACTATAACAAAAGCACAAAAATTTAACAGTCACTTAGATTACATAATTTTCATGCAAGTAGACCTTTCATTCCAGGAAGGTGGAATCCTGCATGAGAGGCAGGACTACAGAAATTTCGGCCTAACTTCTTCCCCCAGCTTAACCATGATCAGAAACAGTCCAAAAGAATTACCTTTGGTTTTTTGTGGACTACGTTGGTTGATGACAGAGACCAGAGGCTCACAGTATTTCTGGAGACAGGTCTTTTGGTAAAATTTGTCCAGCTATAGTGAAGCACAGACTGACTAGGAGTTTCCCCCACAATTGTTTAAGTTCACGGCAGGATAAAATTATTTCTGTTGTGCAGCTTCCCATATTGAAATGGCATAAAAAACTATGTGGGAGAAGGGAGTAGCAGGAAGTAGAGAAGGAGAAGGATGAGACCACAAGGTGTGCCCGGAAACTGAAATCACATATTATTTGGGGGGGAAGCAGGAGAAGACATCTGACCAGTGCCCAAGTGACTTTGCTCTCCTTTTTGTCTGAAATTATCTTGTCTCTAACTTAAAATTGTATCCTGACTGACAGCCCAGCCTCATTCTGTCTGCTGGCTGGGGACAGTCCGTACTTTTAGTCATTACTCGGATGCTCTCACACAGTTCTCCCCCCCAGCTTCACTGTCACATATGGCAAACAGGATGTAGGGTTTAAATGAAAAGATGAGGTGAAAATGAAAGTGCTTCACTGATTAACTGTTTGTATTTTTGTGGAGTTGTTCATCTTCCTTAGTTACAGAGCCCATAATCAAGGATAACCTAAGATTCCCATGGCAAATTGCTAAACCAGAGTTGTAGATTTTCATTTATGACAATTCTTTTGACAAGTCAAACAGCTCACAACATTTTTTTTTTTTCTCCAGGAATTAGAGTACAAAAGAGGGCAGGAGGGGCTAACACAAGGACCAAAATGTTGTCAGCTTTGTTCAAAGCCTGATACCAAGTCTCTAAACTTCTAGCCTCCCACTGTTCTGTAATACGTGGATCAGCAGTTTTGTCACTTCCCACTATCCCAGATCCAGCCTTTGTACTGCTGGAAGGATTTAAGTCAGTACGTTCCAAAAAGAATTTTTGCTAAATCAATCCCAAGCTCATGTCTGTTTACATTCACTTACACATCTCCTTTGACATTATGCTGCCCGAGCCTTCAACACAATTGCCACTGTAGGATAACATATTTCAAGTTACTTTCTAATTAATATTGGAGGTTTATGTTTAAAAATTAACAAAGGAAAATAGCTTGGTACTACCATAGATTCATAATCTACAGTTTTTATATAGAAAGACACCATAATAGGATCTCGAGATACCAAATAATTAACTACACATTTTATTTAACTTGTATCTTCAAATATGGAAAGGAGAAAAACTCACAGACATAGACTCAAACACTTTTAGCTCAATAGAAAAGACATTCTTAACTGAAACATGCCTTAAAATACAGCGAGCATGTGTGTAAGAAGCCAACACGGTGATTCTACAACACACTCCTACAGAATGGTGAATTTTCAAGAGGAGATTTGGAAAATAAAGAGGAAAAACAAATTTTTTCTTAGGATAAAGTTCTTAGACCTGGTACCTACCATTAAAAAAAAATTTCTAACTTTATCCTTATCAAAATACCCATTAGCCGCCAAAAGGAATGTGGCGACCCAGACGGAGCTCCCGCACAAACACGCGGCCGTCCAGCTCGCCGGCTGCAGGGAGTGCCTGGGCCTGTCGCTTGTGCCAGACGGCAGCGGGGACGGCAAATGTCTTCGCTGTGAGCAGGTGGATGATCTGCTCAGCCTGGTGGCAGAGCTGAAGGAGGAGGTGGAAAGGCTGAGGAGCATCAGGGAGTGTGAGAGGGAGATGGACTGGTGGAGCCGCACCCTGCCAGGGCACCACCTGGGGCCAGGGCAGCAGGCGGAGGCCCCACAAGGAGCGGAGGATCCCCTGCCCTCTTGCCGGCAAGCAGAAGGAGGGGATCCAAGAGACGGGGGGGAATGGAAACAGGTCCCTGCCCGGGGAGGCAGGCGAATCCCCTCCCGGCCTCCCTCCCCTCCCCAGCTGCCCCTACACAACAGACACGGGGCTCTGGGAGTTGAGGGCCAGGCAAGCGGGGAGGGAGGTGAAGGCGAAGGTCCAGCCAGGGGGTTGCCGAGGGCCAGTCAGGCACCCCCACGGATTACGACTGCCCCTGTTAAGAAAGAAAGGAGGGTGATTGTGGTGGGGGATTCCCTCCTGCGGGGAACTGAGGGCCCGATCTGCCGCCCGGACCCATCCCACAGGGAAGTCTGCTGCCTCCCTGGGGCCCGGGTTAGGGACATTACGAGGAAACTGCCCGACCTCGTGAGGCCCTCCCATTATTACCCGTCGCTGGCTGTACAGGTGGGCAGTGATGAGATTACAGAGAGAAGTCCTAAGGCAATGAAGAGGGACTTCAGGGCACTGGGGCGATTGGTCGCAGGATCGGGAGCGCAGGTAGTGTTTACCTCAATCCCATCAGTGGCAGCAAGGAATGCTGAAAGGAATGGGAAAACTCACCTGATTAACAGGTGGCTCAGAGGCTGGTGCCGTCAGTGGAATTTTGGGTTTTTTGATCATGGGGAGGTCTACACGGCACTGGGCCTGCTGGCAGCTGATGGAGATCGGCTGTCTCCAAGGGGGAAAAGGATTCTCGCCCAAGAGTTGGCGGGACTCATTGAGAAGGCTTTAAACTAGGTTTGAAGGGGGAAGGGGATATACACGGGCCTGCTAATGAGGGGCCCAGGGGCAGCACGACAACATTGGGGGTGAAATCGATAGCCCACCTTAAGTGCATCTACACCAATGCACGCAGCATGGGCAACAAACAGGAGGAGCTGGAGGCCCTTGTGCAGCAGGATGGCTATGACATAGTCGCCATCACGGAAACGTGGTGGGACGACTCTCATGACTGGAGTGCTGCACTGGAGGGCTATCAGCTCTTCAGAAGGGATAGGCAGGGAAGGAAAGGCGGTGGGGTGGCTCTGTATGTTAGGGAGTGTTTCGACTGCATAGAGCTTGACAGTGGTGATGACAAGGTAGAGTGCTTATGGGTAAGGATGAGGGGGAAGGCCGGAAAGGCGGATGTCCTGTTGGGAGTCTGCTATAGACCACCCAACCAGGAGGTAGAGGTAGATGAGGCATTCTATAAACAGCTGGCAGAAGTCCCACAATCGCTAGCCCTTGTTCTTGTGGGGGACTTCAACTTGCCGGACATCTGCTGGAAATACCACACAGCAGAGAGGCAGCAGTCTCAAAAGTTCCTAGAGTGTGTGGGGGACAGCTTTCTAATGCAGCTGGTAAGCAAGCCTACCAGGGGAGGTGCCCCGCTTGACCTGCTGTTTACCAACAGAGAAGGGCTTGTGGGAAATGTCGAGGTCGGAGGCCGTCTCGGGCTTAGCGACCACGACATGATAAAGTTCTCAATTTTGGGTGATGCTAAGCGGAGGGGCAGCAAAACTATTACCATGGACTTCCGGAGGGCAGACTTTGCCCTCTTCAGGACCCTGGTTGGGAAAGTCCCTTGGGAGGCGGTCCTGAAGGGCAAAGGGGTCCAGGAAGGCTGGGCCCTCTTCAAGAAGGAAGTCTTAAGGGCGCAGGAGCGGGCTGTCCCCATGTGTCGTAAGACCAACCGGCGGGGAAAATGACTGGCCTGGCTGAACAGGGAGCTTTTGCGGGGACTCAGGGAAAAAAGGAGAGTCTACCGCCTTTGGAAGAACGGGCAGGCAACTCAGGAGGTGTACAGGGATCTTGTTAGGTCCTGCAGGGAGGAAATTAGAAAGGCAAAAGCCCAGCTACAACTCAATCTGGCCAGTGCTGTAAAAGACAATAAAAAATGCTTTTATAAGTACATCAGCAATAAAAGGAGAGCCAAGGAGGATCTCCATTCTTTGCTGGATGTGGGGGGGAACATTGTCACCGAGGACAAGGAAAAGGCTGAGGTACTTAACGCCTTCTTTGCCTCTGTGTTCAACAGCCAGACCGGTCATCCCCAGGGTACTCAGGCCCCTGAGCTAGAGGATAGGGATGGGGACCAGAATGGAGCCCTCATAGTCCAGGAGGAAGCAGTTAATGACCTGCTACGCCACCTGGACGCTCACAAGTCTATGGGGCCAGATGGGATCCACCCGAGAGTACTGAGGGAGCTGGCGGAGGAGCTCGCCAAGCCACTCTCCATCATCTATCAGCAGTCCTGGTTAACAGGGGAGGTCCCTGATGACTGGAGGCTTGCCAACGTGACGCCCATCTACAAGAAGGGCCGGAAGGAGGACCCGGGGAACTACAGGCCTGTCAGCCTGACCTCGGTGCTGGGAAAGATTATGGAGAGGTTCATATTGAGCGAACTCCACAGGCAAGTACAGGTCAACCAGGGGATCAGACCCAGCCAGCATGGGTTCACGAAAGGCAGGTCCTGCTTGACCAACCTGATCTCCTTCTATGACCTGGTGACCCGCCTGGTAGATGATGGAAAGGCTGTGGATGTCATCTACCTCGACTTTAGCAAAGCTTTTGACACCGTCTCGCATAATATCCTCCTCAGGAAGCTGGCAGCTCACGGCTTGGACAGGCATACTCTTCGCTGGGTAAAGAACTGGTTGGGTGGCCGAGCCCAGAGAGTAGTGGTAAATGGTGTTAAGTCCAGTTGGCGGCCGGTCACGAGCGGTGTTCCCCAGGGCTCTGTTTTAGGGCCAGCCTTGTTCAATATCTTTATCAATGATCTGGATGAGGGGATCGAGTGTGCCCTCAGTAAGTTTGCAGATGACACCAAACTGGGTGGGAGTGTCGATCTGCTTGAGGGTAGGATGGCCCTGCAGAGGGACCTGGACAGGCTGGATCGATGGGCCGTGGCCAACTGTATGAGGGTCAACAAGGCCAAGTGCTGGGTCCTGCACTTGGGTCACAACAACCCCATGCAACGCTACAGGCTTGGGGAAGAGTGGCTGGAAAGCTGGTGGCCGAAAAGGATCTGGGGGTGTTGGTAGATAGCCGGCTGAACATGAGCCAGCAGTGTGCCCAGGTGGCCAAGAAGGCCAACAGCATCCTGGCTTGTATCAGGAATAGTGTGGCCAGCAGGAGCAGGGAGGTGATTGTCCCCCTGTACTCGGCGCTGGTGAGGCCGCACCTGGAATACTGTGTCCAGTTTTGGGCCCCTCACTACAAGAAAGACATTGAGGTGCTGGAGCATGTTCAGAGAAGGGCAACAAGGCTGGTGAAGGGTATGGAGAACAAGTCTTATGAGGAGCGGCTGAGGGAACTGGGGTTGTTTAACCTAGAGAAGAGGAGGCTGAGGGGAGACCTTATCGCTCTCTACAACTACCTGAAAGGAGGTTGTAGTGAGGTGGGTGTTGGTCTCTTCTCCCAAGTAGCTAGCGATAGGACGAGAGGAAATGGGCTCAAGCTGCGTCAGGGGAGGTTTAGGTTGGAAATTAGGAAAAATTTCTTCACGGAAAGGGTGGTCAAGCATTGGAACAGGCTGCCCAGAGAGGTGGTGGAGTCACCATCCCTGGAAGTGTTCAAAAAATGGGTAGATGTGGCACTTGGGGACATGGTTTAGTCTAGTCTACCCTTGATTGGTTTAGGTGGGCTTGGTAGTGTAGGTTAATGGTTGGACTGGATGATCTTAAAGGTCTTTTCCAACCTAAACGATTCTATGATTCTATGATTTTAGTTAGTGTTATGACCTATATTTACTATTCACTTGTTCTCTTCCTTTCCTACAAAACTCCTGTGATGTTCAGTGAATGGTATCATCTGTTGAGCCAATAATGGACTAGGAGTTTTAAGTATTAAGTTTGGTTAGTAATTTTTTTTCCAGTTCTGGACTGAATTATATTGGCAGAGTTCTGTGAGAAAACCTGCATATCACCCAAGTAAAGTGCTCCAACTCCGACTAATAACACTAAGCCATCATTTTCAGCTCATTAAATTCACTCCTCTCTTTTACAATTAAAAAATTATAAGTGTAAAAATAGGAGCATTTGAGTAGATCATCTATCAGTATATTAAATGCATTTTTGCATTAATTTGCAATTCTATATTTGACCTTGATATTTTCCAAGGTTCTGACAATCAAAACAGCAAAACAGCTTGCTGTAAACACATACTAAACACATTTCTTCAGAAAGGAAGATGGCACAATATTAAATGAGTATATGAAAATAGGCTTAAGTTCTTCAATAGAAGTAAACTGTCACTTATTGGAACTCTAACAAATACTTCATTTATCCTTTCATGGCAGTCATTTAAATCTCAACACAATGCTCTCTTAGATCCTATAATTAAATTTTTTCTTGTTTTGTCCTCCAGCTTAATAAGTATGATTTATGTACTGATTTTAATAAAGAAGTAAATTCAGCAGTTTACTGTAAAAGATGTCTATCTTCAATCCACAGCTTATGAATTTTGTCATATGGAGAAATATACAAGAAACTATTTAAAACACTATGTGATAGGCAACAGCCCCAGGCCTATTCTTAAGAGCTGTCAGTACTTCTGATTATGTGACTCGTGTTTACTGTGCCAAATCTGTTGGCCATTGAAATTCTCACACTGCATATCTTCCTCAAATTGATTAAAAATATACTACTATAAAAAATACATTTTTTGAAAAAAAAAAAAAATTCACAATCTTTCAAGAAGAAGTTTTACTTCCCCACCTGTTTCCAGACTGGCAGAAGGTTCGCCCCGGCACCAGAAATGTCTTGAATTCTGTGAAGTGTCTAAATCTGTCTAATCAATGAGCCTTCAGCAAAAAAAATCCTCAGTTCCTCTACCTGCAGTAGAGACTAAAGATCAGCAGCTACATCCGTATCACCAAATTTCCATCTGCAATCAACTTGTTCTGGCTAACAACTGGGAAGACCAAGGATTTCTACTGTAGAGAAGGAGGAAATTTTAGGAATATTGTCGCAGTGCTACATATAGGAACTCAGAATAAAAGGACCATCTTATCTATATGAAGACTTACAGGCAACCAGACAGTATGAAAAAGCATTGAAGACAAAGACTTGATTGGCTTTCGATCAGAAAGAAAGGAATAGACGAAGATAAGAATCATCTTCTAAGGGGACGGCTGGTCAGAGTGTATATGTTTGTATGCCCTGGGATCAACACTGGGCAAGGAAACTGGATAGGGAGAAGGGACGGAAACTGGAGGCAGCGCGAATCGACATGGGCAGCCCAAGAGCCCAGGGAGGAAGGTGAGCCAGAGAAGGAAGAGAAGTGGAGAGAAGGCAGGAAGGGACTGGGACAGAAGCACGAAGGGGCAGACAGGTGGATAGAGACTGGAAAAGAGCACACAAGGGTGTGGCAAGCTAGCATGAAGAACTCAGGGAAGACTGTGTGTGGGGAGAAGACCAGAACTATTACAGGTGGAAGAAATCTAGAGAAAAGCATCAGCAGTTGCAGAAACAGAAGCAAAGAGCAATGCCAGATAGAAGTGCTCCCCCACCAGTATCTGGCTTTCAACTCAGGTTCTCAGTTCTTTTCTGCTCTCCCCAAGTAACTGTGAAATCTGCTAACAGCATGTCTTGCCTCCTTCCAGTTTTAAGTCCCTCCAAGGGAGGCTTTTAATGCATGATATGTTACAAAAAATGTAGCATTCTGAAAGAATCAAGATGTTAAAGGTCTTGTGCTCATTGGACACACAAAATGAATGCACACTCCTGTGCATTATGTGCCTTAGACCCATTTATAAAATGGAACTAAAACTTTTTCCTCTTTTCACATGGGTGCTGCAAGTTTCTTAGTATCCAAGTACCATACCATTACCCTTACTAGATAATAATGTTAAGTATCACAGAAAAGCCCACAGAAAAAATAATTCCGTCTTCAGAGAAAGATTTGAATAGCACATGTAACTATCCCACTAAACAATGAGGAGCAAAAGAAAGTCTCAGCATTCACTGTTTCCCTGAGCATTCTGCATTGTGCTTATATTCTGGAATCCTCTGCTTCAGTTACTTTAGGATACAATTGCACAACTAAAATTGCTTATGCTGAAGCCAATGGGAAGGCTTGTTTATTACTAGCAATTCCTATTTTCCAATGTTTGATTTTAAAACTGTACTTTTTTTGTCTACCCGTGTGTGTATCTACAATGCATCTACAATTATACTAGATTATGATAAGATTAAATTAATTGAATGAAAAATACATGAAAAAAATTTTGGAGGCTTTTTCATGATAAATTATTTCCATTCCAGACTTTGGCTTGTGGCCATTAAATATTAAGAACTGCTTCTTTTTTAGTATTTTCAGCACTGCATAGCTATAGCTTATTATTTTGGAATTTTAATGTCAAAAAACCGTGAGAATGCGTTCGTTCTTATGGACATGAACCTACACATATCATGATACACAAATGTAAAGATACGTATGTGTAATTTAATATACACATCCATATTTTCATAAACAGAACAGTAAATGTCCAATAACTCCTCTCTCTGTCTCTCACCACACACACAAACTTCAGCCACAATTTTGTATGAATATATATATATATTTGGTTCACAACCACAATGACGATCCAAATTTAATCTTTTTCCAAGTACAAGTATAAGTATCTGAACACTGAATTTTTTTTGCACGGGACTGAAAATGTCTTTTGCTTCATATGTTAAAAACACCACTGTCCTTTTCAGTGAGAACACTTGTTGGATACATCATGAATAATGCAACATTATAATATGAGGAAAGCATTATTTATAACAACAACACTTTGAATCATTGATAGAACATTACTTGCCTATGCAGTCTGTTATGACATGTTAGACCCAGGCCCAGGGTCTAATGTCATTGCAGAATTCAGGACAGATATTTAAAAATCCAGCAGCACAATGAATATTTTGCAAAAAATTAGTTTCTTAGCTCTACTGGTGGCCTTTTCATACTCATTATATATTCACTAACCTTCCATTCTACTTTGTTGCTATTCATATATGAAGAATAGCACTAACTCACAATGAAATAAGTTACGACAGCACAGAATTCACTTGCATTATTTTTAGACAATACTGAACTCACGTATTCAAATTTTTTTGGAGACTGCTCCATGTGTTTTCTCACCTGCAGCAGTGATTGCATCAGATTATTATTTCATTTATTTAGACATGAATAATAAGCTGAAGGCTAGGTTTTTCAAGCCATTAAAAATGTATTGATTTGTAACTTGTTAGCTCATTTTAAACATTTAATTTGTCCAAGTATAATTTCAACCCAAACAACTCCAAAGCAAATCATGGACACTTAATCAAAGCATATTGCGTTTCTTCATGAGCCTTTTGAAACTGAACTGGCCTTAGTCTGCAGATTTTGAATGCCTTGACTTCTGTTGAAGTGGTGGTTGAAAAAGAGGGGTTCCACCTTGCTTGGGCTTTCCTGATACATGCGAAGAAGGAAGAGTTATGCTCCATTGAAAAACATAGAGGAAGCCAACCACAGTGAGATACTCTTCTTTCCAAGGAAAAAACAGGAGCAAATTATGTACAGAAGGGACAACAAGCATTTACAATAGAGCAACTGGTTAGCCAAACAAAGCCTGTGCTTTAAACATGCAGTAGCATTTACAAGGGAACTGAAGTAGCAAGCTCATTTTCATTTCAGCCTTAGGTTTGACAAGTAGATGTCAATCAATGCACGGAGGATTCTGGCATATGTTTCTGTTGCCCACTGTAGTGTATCATGTAATTTCATATACCCAGACTTGGTTTGGTTGTTCCAGCCTTCCAGACAACAAGATTTTTCTGAGTCAGCTCTGTGGAAGTCTGCAAGCTAATTCTTATGCTCAGGAAAACTCAAGCTCACAACATCTTTAGGGGCAAAATGGGTAAGGCCCTATGCTCATGTTTTAGCTGAAATGTGACTGGAGAAGGGGAAGTGGCAATAAGAAACCAGAACCAAGGCTGGATGGAAGGAGAAAATACTGAGCACAGAAATAAGATAAAAGTATAAAAAAGGAAAAATTGGAGGCCATTAAGTGAATACTTAAAAAGTGAATAAAAAGATTCCTCAGTGGAAATTTGGTGTAAAGAGGAGCAGAATTATGTAGAAAAACAAAGGCAGAATAAGGAAAGTGAATTTATTTTTTTAGAGGAAGCTGCCTTATCCAGATTTTTTAATTTAAGACTTATTAAGAATCTAGCTACTTCTAGTAACAAAAACGTAAGAAGACTCATGACTTTTGACAGAGAAAGGATGACACACTCTCCCCCAGAACTGACTCTACGTAGCTGTGTGGTCACTCTTATTATCCCCTACTTGAAGAACTGACAAGATAGCAAAGCTTATAATCCCCTTTCAAGTTCATTAATATGACTAAAATCCAGACATGCTTTACATCTGTTTTTCCAGTGTTTCAGAATGGAAGCTTTCCAGACTGATAAAGGATCTACTGGTGATAAAGAACTTTCATTTTGCTTGAATGGCAATTCCAAATATATTTTTCATAATACAGCCCAGATGTTGTGCTCTCATAAAGCAGCAGCTCTGAGAAGCCGTAAAAGGAGTGTCTTTATGAGAATCTGTTTGTGCACATTTTAGCCAGGGAACTCTTCCACTGGAGAGAGAAAAAGTACGTGTTTGTGAAATTATATTGACCTTGATAAAACTGCCCTAAATGAAAGAGATTTGAAAATTAAAGAAGGAAAATTTAAAATTAAAGTATCATTCTTGAAAGTCTTATATTGAGAAAATGTCTGGATTTTGCCTTAAAAGCTGTTTTTAATTTTATACATTAAACACTTCAATTTATACATTTTGTATATGAATTTAGGTCAAAACATGACATGACAGACTTTTGTTACTGCTATTGCATGTAATACTAATTTAAGTAAGTTTTATTTATAATCACAATGTACACATTATTTGTACATGAAGTACTCTGTGGGACAACAAGAGACAAAGACCATAAATTGAAACTTGGAAGTTCTAACTGGATGTGAGGAAAAACATTTCCACAGAAGGACAATTAAGTATTGGTACAGGTTGTCCAGAGGGGTTACAGAAACTCCATCCTTGGAGGTTTTCAAGACTTGCCTGAAGAAAGTTCTGAGCAACGTGGTCTAAACTGAAGTGCTGATCCTGCAGGAGGCCAGGCTGGGAGACCTCTCAAGGTCCCTTCCAACCTGAATGATTATGTGATTCTATGGTTTCAGAGTCAATCAACTAGTTTCTCTTGCTTCTTTTGCCAGAGATACCTGCTGATACCAGCTCCCCTCTCAGTGCGCAAAATGAGAAACAAGTATTGTGACCAAGTAGTATTTCCTCATCCTCATTGTTTTATGGCTTATTCTCATCCTAAAAACATCATCACAACTCATGGTAATAAGAAAGTTTGATACCAAGATTTTGAATCAGAAAATAAAATAATCAAAGTGCTATGTGAAGAATTACTGTATTCCAGATCTCTGTGTTACACTGAAAATGCAAAGAGCAGTTTATCTAATTATAAACTGAGTGCTTATCATACTTTAAAAATAAAATTATATAAAATGATTAAATAGACTATTTTATCACCATTATTAATTACAAAAATAGTGATTTATTGTCCCAACACTGAAATGCCTTAACGAAAAAATGTCAAGAAAGACAAACAGGATACCAGTAGGGCTGATATGAAATGACATATCTTGTTATACCTATTTCTGACAAATCATAAAAATAATGCTGCAAACATGAAAAAAATCACACATATCTAACCAGGAAGAATTATGTGAAAATGCTTCATACACGAGTGTCAAAATCTTTTCAGAATAGAAGTTCAGAACTGTGATCAACATAAGTTTTAAGCTATCTGTTGTGCTTCCCTAATTCTGCAATGACACGTATTGTACAGTTCCAAAGCAGGCAATGTGGGGCAGCTACCCAACAAAACAGCGGCAGAGTTTTGCTTAATTTAGAAACACCTGGGCAGTTGAATCTAATCTGTTTATTTTTCACATCATGCTAATATCATATTACAAATACAATAATCATATTACCATTATTATTAATAAGATAAACTTACATTTGTTACTGATGAAGCAAAAAAGAACAGTGGTCTCTTATGACCATCTTTCATGGCAGGCTGTATTTTCATCATTGTGGTTTCCATTATCTGAATGGTTTTAATAAAATTAGGTACACAATAAAAAAAAGCCCTAAGAGAAAAGACCAAGATTCTTAACTGTAAAATAGATGCTGTTTTAGAAAACAATAACTGTTTCTCTAAAGGCTTTCATAGCTTACCATAAAACTTGTGGAGGTAAGAATAAACTATGATAGTGAACTGATAAGATTATTCAAGTCAAACAGAATTGCCTAACCTGGAAATCTAATCTTAGTGAAGCCAATAAAAATGCCATACACACAGGTGTAAAATATGTAGGCTAAGATGAATTTTGAAGATCAAGGCTGATAATTTACTTCTTACATAGCTAATTATAACTAACTCCTGGACACTTATCTGCCTGGAACTAAGACTGCAAAAAAAGTTTAGTGTTTCTAAAACTGCATAATTATTCGCAAGTAACCATGGGAACTGGCATTAACCAAATTGTCCTTTTCAGTGCAGCTTTCAATTATACATATAAACTTCATCTCCTCCCCCCCAAAGCCCTTTCTTTGTTCCTCAAGCTTTGACATAAAATATTAATTTAGGTATAAAGAATGAATATAACTTTTACTGTGGAACAGAAAATAACAGTCTAGGCAATAAGAATTGATCATTTTCACAGCTGCCTGTTACCCCCACTGAAATTGGGATAATTATCCACAGTCCAGAAAACAAATGCACTATATAGTGACTTTTGATATAGGGCTATTACATATTATTCCCAATTCTATTAAAGACCATTATTCAGTCCCTTTTATGTACTGAAGTTTCAAGAGACCATGAACATGCCCTACAGTAAATAGGCTTTTAAAAACATAGTAGCAAATTTAAAAAATAAAACCACACCTTTTCAAATATCACTTTCAGAAGACTACAGAATTACAGAATTTAGCTATTTTGTAAGGAAAGGTAACTTTTTTAATTCTCAGTCAGTAGCTAAAACATCAACTTGGGACAAAATTCAAAGTTTTACCTATCCATGTGTGAACCGCTCTGTACTCCTTCAGTATTTTTGTTTAAGCTGCACTGTGACCTGGAAAGCCCAAGTAGGCATCATATAAAAGACATGGAAATTAACTAATCTCTTCTTCCATAATCATAAATATCTAAATCACCTACCTACGGAAATCAGGCTTAAAGAAACCGAATATTTACTAATCAACAGCAACTGACAGAATGGTGTACTAAAGGGAGTTAATTAGGCAACTCCCTTTGCTAGGTTACCTCAGATATGCATCTTTAATTAAAAAGCTAAAAAATTTACCTGTGTATTTTGACAGCTCTACTGGAATAAATGGGTGGCATTTTAGTTATTATAATTCAAAGGCGTCACACAGTGCTTTGAATAGGATAGGCTCTGTCTCTGGGGAAGGGCCATCTAATGGGCTCTGCTGAAGTAACACTCAGCTGCTACTTTAAAAAGCAGCATTACTGTAACCTGGGGGTGAACTGATTGCTTGTCCTGATAACAAGCATTCCCTGTGAGCACTAGAGAAAACACTGTGTTTCCACAAGCAGGCATAAAGACAAATCATGTAAGTGGGAGAAGAGTGCAGGAGCAAAACCAAGTAGACTACAACATGTTATCTAACTTCCTGCTCTGGATGTGCCAGCTTTAGCAACTGCCCATCTTATAGTGGTGACTGAGAAATGGAAAGCCAACTTTTTAAAAGTACAGCATCGCCTGACACGTACAATGATCATGAACAAGTCTTCAAGCTATTTTCAAGGTCTCAAGTTTCAAGGCTTATAAGGTTAGGCAATATAGACACTAACACATATTTACTAGCCACTTGCACACCCAAATGCAATAAATGAACACAGAATAAAAAAATAAAGAACATACACAGTAAGATGCATAACACCAAGAAAATCATAATATCAAGCATAAATAAATAGGGAAAAAAAAAAAAAAAGTGCCAAAACAACCAAGGAGGAAAAAACCCACATATCATAACAGAAGAGAGTAAGATCCTCTAGAACTGACTCACCTTCTTTATTACCAAGATTTACCTAGCTAGAATTCACATCCTACCTAGCAACAACGATTAACTACAGTAGAAATGTGATTTATTCTCCACTGAAGGAGAGATACTTCTTCTCTTGGAAAATTAAATAAGAGTTTCATGAAAGAGCCACAAGCGAATAGAATTTGATTCTTTCCCCATACCAGCCAGCATGTTTCCAGTGGACGTTTCTGTAGACCGTGAGCTATGCCAGCAGGTACGTCCTGCATAGGATCACTCCCTTGCCAGAGATCCCACTGTTTTATCAGTGAAGCATCTGCCAGACTCTCCTCCATACACAAGAAGTATAGCTGAGCACCATGCAAAGCATTTGCCTTTTCTGTACAAGACTGTAATTAATTTCATAGGTTACCTTTTAGAACTGCTAATGTGAAGACTACCTTGTTCATACGAGTTAATAAGGCACTGGGTATACTTGTCCAAGGAAGGTGAGAGAATCAAAGCAGAGAACATGTTAAGTTTACAGTAACTATGCAAATTCTTGTGAATTTTCTATGGACTGTACAGTATTTTATTGGTGATCCTATCACAAGGTGATAAGGTAATTAGCAATATTGATATATGAAACTCCATCCAAAAGCCAAGCAACAAAACTCACTTCAGGTTTCTTCTAAGAAAAGTCTTGTATTGGAACTGGTTGTTCCTGAGGGAAGAGTGATGGACCAGTAAATTTCACTCAGTAGAGAAGCATCACTGCCCCAACAGCATCCGAAAATGACAGGGCAACCAAACTGTGGATAAGCTCCTGTCAAAAAACCTTAAAAGCAACAAAAGGCTTTGCTTACCAAGGAAAAGATATTTGTATAAAATAAATAGACAGTCTAGTCCTAACACACAGAAATACATACACTCTCTTAATTAGTCAAGCTGCTTCAGCGTGCTCTCCCTAAAGGTACTGAAATTGAGTGATGTGCATGTACCATTATCAGTTTCCCAAAAACCCACCTGATTTACAATTGTTCATTGATGGTGTACAAAAACTACACATCCAAAACACACGTGAAGCCATTTAATCTGTGAACAAGCATCAATATAAACTACCTAACTGAAAACATCTGAGACAGCATTCTACATCATTTCAGAGTACAACTGTTGCCTACAGATCAGACACCATTTGTCACTGCCACATATTTCCACTGTTTTTTTACCAGGCACAATCGAGAAGAAAAATGTAAAGCTTTCTGAATGGCTACTCATATTTTGGGTGAAAATGACGGAAGTTCTACAGAAAATATACTGGAGGTCAAGGCAACCACAGGAGAAATACAACTAGTGGCAATTTTTCATCAGGGTATCTAGAGGAGCTTACTAGTATTTTGACGAAATCTGTACCTCAATGCTAGCTCTAAGCTGCCATTGCTCTTGTTTACCAATACAGCTAACTCATACTTGTAACAAATATCCTTTCCATTACACTTTTTTACATCTTTCAGGTGTAAATAAATAAACATTCACCCTTAAATAAATAAATATTCAGCCTTCAGAACATAATTCTCGGGCCTCTTCTTTTCTTACATATGCTGCTACTACCTCTTAACTTACCAAAGAACATCACCCATATTTTACCCTGCTCACCCTTATTTCTTTAATTTCAATCTCTTGCCCTTTCTGAGATAAATTGATGTTACAAGTCACATCAAATTCTAGGCGACCAAATAAATTTCACCCAATCAGAGAAGGAAGAGGTAACAATACATGTATTAAGTATCTTAAATGAATGCTGTTACTATGGAGATCCCTTTTAAATCTAAATAACTGTGATCTTTCGTCCCTCCTCTTCTGTATTATCACGGTAAGCCCCTAATTCTTTCTTTTTGATCCAGTACAGCATACTATATTTTCTGAGTATAACTATTTCTACATGTGGCCTAAAAAAAATTCTGGTCCCTGAAAAACAAATGAGCAAATCCTTCCTTCTACTGGCACCACACCAAGTCCAAACGTGATAACTGAACTTAAGAAGTCGGCAATGAGACAGCTGATGAATGTTTCTATTTAGAAACGTTCTGACATCTCCTGTTGTCTAATTTTGGTGGGTTTGGCTTGGCTATTGGTCAGGTATTTCTTTCTTTGTGACATCTAAAATTGTGACTGAAACCCAAGGTTCATCTGCTCCTCCTACATATTCCCATGAGAAGTACTAACTATACTTCAATTAACTTTAAAAAGGCTTATATAGAGACATTATCTAAATCTCCTGAAAATATTTCTAAACCCCCAGTTTGAGATAACTTCAACCAGGCAGGTTGCACCACAAAATACTGACACAGCTGTGGCCATTCTAAATCTGTGAGTTTCAAGTTGTTAAATGAATTGTCCAACTACCCTGCCATAAATTCCTGCTGAAGAAGTTGTGACAGCACTTACATTGTACTCCTAAGTTAAAGAACTGAAGAAGCAACATTTTGGTAACCAGAATATATGTCTAGGAATAGGCAAGGCTAAACAGGGACAGGTATGCTGCATGCCGATTCACCTCCTGAAAGCCACACATTAAGTCTGGCAACACAGCAGTGTATATATAGAAATATCTATAGATATAGAAATATCTATAGAAATGCCTTTACTCATATCTCAGTCGTCAATTTTATAGAGAACCCTTAGAGAAGGCTTTAATGTGTCCTCGTAGCCATGATGTTTTCAAGCAGCAATGATTCACAACTGTCATACAGTTCTAGTGTTAACTGCTTTCCTTGTACCATGCAGTTCATGATATTCTGTAACTCATAACCTGTCTCTTTCTCCTTTACTGACCAATAGATTAACTCACAAAACCAGTTTAAACACAGATTGTTCAACAGTTTATTGAACCTGGTACACATTTTTAAAAATCACCTATTGATACTGCACAGAAATGGATGTGCTGTTTCTGAAAAATAACAACTTGTTTCATCATCCGTATTTATTTTCAGCGTTGTATCCGTGTCACTCAGCTGACTGATAGTTGCACTTTGGTGGCATTGTTACTGGGAAGCTAATGTTGAAGAGATGCTGTAAACCTGATTTAATATACTGCCACAAATAAAAGGACACTTAAGATTAATAAAACAGAGCTTTATTTAGTCTGTAGAAACAAGCAGATCATTCAAATAACCCCCCTAGGATTCATAATCTTATCATATAATTTCCATTTTTATATGCTAAATGTTGGAGATTCCTTTTCCCAAGTCTAATACTGTTTTTTAATAATACACTTTTCTTCATTTAAGACTCCTAAAATTGAGTTTCACTCCAAAAATGAATCATTTTCCAGAGCTTCTGGTTGATTTCTTTCAATTCAGCATTGGAACTTCAGCTGAGAGAAAGCTATTTGACAACTGAGGACACAATGTTCCAGCAAAACAGAGGAAGAAGGCACAAGAGACAGAGAGCGAAAACGAGAGAGCACACACACAGGCATGCAAGAAGAAAAGGAAGAAACACAAACACTGGGGTTTTTTTGAGCTCTTAGTACAATATCTAATCAGCAGAAAACAGAAGCTCTTCAAACAGATGAGACACAGCGTGCTATAGGCAGATAATTTGGAGAAAGTACTACATGCTAAAACTAAGGGTATAACTACCAACAAAAAGGCAAAGATGGTGTATTCATGTATCATCTATAAGCAAATTCAGTGTGTTCTATCTGAAACAATGTAACCTTGTAGCCCCATGCCCATAGTACACAGAAAAGGGAGAAGCAGCAGAAGCAAAGCTACAAAGACAGTTTGCTGACTGGGGTAAAGACATGCCCCAAGAGCTCTGAGCTTATGTCAAGGAAAAACACTCACAGAGGGAATAGTACAAACCCCAGGTTCCCTCACTGTTCCATAGCAAGACAGTAAGATATCTGGGCACGGGGAAGAAGGAATGTACATATAAAAGCAAGTACTTTCTGTCTAGATACATTGCTGATCACATAAATGAGTAGCATCTCAGCTTGAGTACCTCTTTGCAAGGTCAGTCACAACCTAGTTACAGCACTCCAGCAGATGTAAGTGGAAGAAGCCTATTTTATCCCTATTGTTATCTTTTTGAAAGCACTGTTACGAAGAAGATCAGGGACTATGGAAACTACAGAAAAACAAATGAGGTGACACTGAGGAATGAGGGATCTTTTCCAGAAGACTATGGTCAAGGTAGCTCTAGAAGGGAAACTAAGATTTAGGTAGCGCTGCCAGTGAGACAGTAGCAAAGGGAGAAACATGGGAATATGAACAAAAATGAAAGGAGAAAGGAGAATCACAAACAATATGGGGCTAAATATCACAGTAGTTTGTAGCAGATTAGGATAATTATACCAGAGCTTTCCTCTTCCCCAGCCCCATCTCATTATTCAGGCTTGTAAAGTCTGCTGTTTTTTCCCAAGAGAATGAATAGGGGAGGCAGGGAGAGTTTACATTGGTAAAAAATGTAGCAAGAAACTCTGTTTGATGTTTGTAGGATTTGTTCACAGTCTTATACAGGAATTTTCAAGATTAGGAAACACCAAGCAAGCCAATTTTTTTTTAAAGTCATAGTTACTTAACAACAGATACAATCTCAGTTTCTTTTAAACTGCATTAAAAATACTTAGGTACTGATTGATTTATCAAACAGACCAACAAACTGCCACTTTCTAAGAAGTATGCACTGCTGGACAAATCAGTAGTCAGGAAAGTCTCAGTGTCTGCAAGAATAACGATAAGTAACAGCAGTACATAGTTCTGTAGTACTTCAAGGTCTTCACAATACCTTAGCGGTATCAGCTCATTCTTTACATGCCAGTAACAATACTATCGATTTCAGTACAGGAGTGAACTCCAAACCCTAGAAAGTTGTTATGTGTCACCATATTCATTTTTAAAAGGAAAGAAACTCAGGGGGCTTAAGTGAGTTGCTCATGTCCACTAACATATGCTTGGAAAATTTCAGTATCAGATGTCTGGATTTCTTCCATGACTTCTTTTTTTTTCCTCTTTTTTTATTCTTTTTTTTTTTCTGGGTTTTTTTGGTCTGTATAAGCACTCCCCAAGCTGTGAAGCAAAATTTAACAGGAAAAAGGATCCTCAAATTAATTGAAAGTAAAGTTAGTTAAATTCTTTTTCTGAATAACACAGTGAAAATGTGACACAAGAGATACACATTAATGAAAAAAGAACTTCCAACAAAGACACCAAAAATGCTTGACAAGAAACACTTCCCTCTAATTCAGGGTAGAACTTAACAGTGTGATCCCTACTAGTACTGTCACAAAGAGACTGGAGGAAATGAAGTCTCACTATCGATCAGCCACGAAGGACAGCCCACATACGAATGGGAAAGTACAGCTGTCACACTCTTGTGAATGCCAGAAAGCTGTGAAAGCCATTGTATATGATCCATGATGGGGTTGGATAGCATCGCATCGCATCGCTTTCCACATGCTTAAAATCACGGGTTCTGCTTCAAAGGCAGTTAGCATAAGTAGAATTCTAGCTGTGATTTAATATAATGAGCCTACTCAGCAGTTTATTAATGTAAATTATTACATATAAATTACATATAAATTACAATTATTACTTCTGGAGGAAAAGATCTTTAAAATAGATGTGAAAATAGATGTGAAAATAGAACAAACAGAGAGAGAGCTTGCAAAACTCTTGTGCCTTAAAAATGGCTTCATGTAAGTTATATATAACCTACCTTTTCTTGAACAACTGTTTTTTAAAGGAAGTCAGGTTTCAAATGCTTTCATTCTTTTGAAATGGATATGGAACTAGTCCACAAGGTTTGGGATATGGACTGTTTTTCCAGAGTGCATCTGGAGTGTCTGCACTGGCAGGTCATAGCTCCAGACACCAAGGCTACAAAGAGCCAAATTTCAGAGAAAATACAAAAAAGACAACAATATAGCAACTGAGATGTAACAATTCCTTATTATAAGCATAGCTGTGTACTGTGAACATTTAGATCTTTTTGAGGAGCATATGGCTTCACATATAAAAAGCTACTGATTCTATTCTCCTTAAGAAATGTCTAAGTATATAATTACAAACTTTAGATGTAATTCCCATTTTAAGTCCTCCCTAAATGCATATTTGCCCAATAGACCATAACTCTCCAAAAGGAATCACTGTTATCTGCAGGATAAACTATTAACAGTTTAATAGCTAGTGGTTTATTAACTAATGGTTTAATGCAGTTTAAAGTTCTTAAAATTATTATCCCTGAAGTAAAATTAGATCTTTAAATAAACTCTGTTGGTGCTAAGCATTTCATTTCAACTAAAGATTCAAACGCTGAGACATGCTTCTAAGAGCAAAATCCCATCAAAAATGGTTAAGGTTGCACAGTCTAAATGACATCTTATTCCTTTTTTCTCATCCTTCTTCCTAAAACAAATGTTCTCACTTGGCATCACAACTTATAAGGATGAGTGAAATAGGCTTATGTTGTAAAAGCAGCCTGGGCACTATTTCTGTTAGAAATGAAAAGGTATTGGGAGACCTATTATGTGAAAGATCAAAGTGTACTGCTGTACAGTACTAGCAGAGACCTCCAGGCTATCATGCATTTTACACAGTATTGCCAGACTTTGCAATAATGTTTGGGAGTTATCCTTGGAAGCTCCAGCTCCTGGATCCATGTGACTGCATGAAAATCTCACCTTTCAATAAAAAATACACTTCTAAACCTTGAGATTTTGGAGGGACTGAAGCAGTCATGGAAATCAGGCAGTAATGAGAAAAACTCCCAAATACAGGGCTCATGGAAAAAAACAGAGTCTTAATATCTTTAGTGGCTTAACTAAAGCTTTCTAATTGGCAAGACTGGAAATATGGCCTATATGTTATGTGCTTTATGACCACCATGTTCAAAAACTTGTGCCTTCAGCTCAGGTCACTGTCCTTCCATTTATTAGCATAGCTAAAAGAGTCAAGAGTATGAAATACAATCAACATTGCTGTAAGAGCCCTTGTGCAGAGGCTCCTCTCACAGCAAAACCACGTCTTTGCCTCTTCAGTTTGCAGTACAAAAGTGAAGGTATAGCAGCAGAAGCACACTGCAGACACGCTGCTAACATATCTGATATATTCCAGAGCACTCCTAAGCACTCCTAATTTCTAGCTGTTCTAAAGTATATCCCCCTGCCCAAAAATCCTAATCCAAGGAATGATGTTTTTCCAAATATACTTAATTTTTAATTTCGTATTTTCAAAATTGTCTATTGCAAGAAAAATTCTACAGTGCCCATTTTCATGCACTTCAGATACCAATATAAACACAGCAGATTAACGTCATAAAATATATTTTTATGTGCCACCTTTGGCAATGGCTTTGCAAAACATTTTTGTTTACACGGGAAAGTGAGTAACTGAATTTCCTATTCTCTTTGCATTTTCAGAGATAAATGTTGTCAATATACTACTAACTTAAAGATATGATTGCAAACCGTTCTAAGATGCAACTTTTCTCATTTCTGAATAAACTTATTTGAATGAGTTTCATTCACATAAGAAAAGCTGTCAAAATGTGATGTTTGTAATGGCTATATGTCTTCAAAGTAAGATGTATAGTGCGAAACTTTGAAAGAAGGAAACAAAGAAAATCATCACTGAAGAAGAAACTCATACTTGGAGAAGATCCAAAACTGCCAAATAATGTTCCTTGGCTACCATCAACTCCATACTGGGGAGTCACCTTAACCTGTATGTATGTAATCACTTGTATCATATTAGTTATTTTTCGAGTTAACCTTCATGTACCATAAGTGCAAAACAGTGGAGTCGACAAGAAAGTCTACCCTCTTAGTTCCTAATTGAAGTGGAAGTCACTACAAGAACAGTGACAGAACAGTGACAGAACTGGCTACCTCCAATTCTCTAATGAAATGTGGGCTGGAATTCACCTACCAGGAACTACTAAGATAGATATCCAAAGCTAATCCGGTAGTCTTCAAAACAGGATTGTGCAAAGAGATTAAGAATTACAAACAAAAGGTAAGTACTGATTAAAGCTCGCTCTCACAAAAAACCCCCAACCAAACAAACATCAAACTGCTCCCCAAAAGCACGCAACGCTGCAGATGTCTATTCATTTTGCTTGATTGTATTTAGAAACAGGACTACAATAGCAGTTACCAACATCAGCAAAGCTGCATTATGATGACACAGTATAATTCTTCTTACTGAGAGATTATCACAAATACTAAATACAGTCAGTAACTAAAAACTAAAAAAATCAAAACAAATTATCAACCTCCCCATTCAAAACCACAGATAACATAGAGCCGTAATAAAAACCGCAGGCGAAAAGAAAATTTGACATTAAACCTTCTTTGATATGTGTTCATTATAGTAGCTTCTTGGAAGTTGCCTCAGTAATTGTGTAAAACTGCTGCCATGTGTATCGACAGTATGACTTAATGCAAAAAACCACCCTTTTTTAAATGGAAACTTGATGTTACTCTGAAAGAGCTTGATTTTAAATCACAGCTGTCTTGATATTCAATGTAATGTTTAAAAATAGCAAATTATAGTACAGGAAGGCAGTATATAAGACAAGAAGAAAAGCACATGTTAACCCTACTGACTGAAGCTGGCTCGTGAAATTCCAACAAGCAAATTAAGTTAATAAGTAGTCTGCTTTTGAAACCCAATGTGCAAATGTGGTTAAAGTCTACTGCAGCAGCATCATCCCATGCATTTGTCTCCTACACTTAAAAAAGGTGTTAATCTCTTTTACTGTTTTTTGGTGGACAAAGGAGCAGTTCGTAAATACACTTGTATTTCAGAATAAATATAGACAATAACACTGAAAAATGGAAAATACAACACAAATTCCCAGTGCAAAACCTCCAAGTAATAGACAAAATACCAGCCAATAGTTTATCGAAACCATTGAATGGTTTAAATGGTTAAACTCCTAGCTGAGAAAAATATAATTACATGACTTCTGGGGCACTTGGAAAACACATCATTTGAAAATGTGTCTAGAAAAGTATATGTTTACCAACTGAAGAAAAAGCTGAGAAGCTCAGCAGATAAATTAAATAGTAGAGAGTAATCAATCATGGTGCTGAAATGATAGATGACAACGAAACTGAAGCCCCAGGGACATACACACAGAGAGCCATTTTGCAGAATTAAGTTGCATAACTAGCATACCTCAAAACAGTACAGAATTTAAATCCGTGTCAGAGATCCCACATTAAAAAAAATGCAAAGCTGTGTCTGTAATACAAGATTGATAAAAAAAGAAAAATGAGGGTTTGAGGCACAGAATTTTGTAAGCACATGAGTCACAGAGAATATACCACTCTGAATAGTCTTAACATGATAACCAAAATAGAGACAAAATAAAAAAACTTCATGCTATATAAATGTTACCATATAATTTACCAGAAGTTCATACTTTCACTGTGTGTGTGTGTAGGGGGGAGGGGAAGTGAAATTAATTTACGGGAAGACCTCATTAAAGAATTCAGGTAGTGTGAACACTCAAATGAACTATTTTATCCAAGCCTGCAGTATATGCACATGAATTTTAATGGGCAGTGACAAAACCTGGGAGCACAGAGAATGAGGGCACTTCCATGCTGCTTGCAGATTACTATACTGCAATGAAAGACTGAAATCATAATGTAAGGGAAGATTATTGTGATTAGCAGAGAACATTCAGAAACCACAGGTTCATTTCTTTCTGAAGGGTCATAAATTCAACTTTTATAAAACTGACCCTTCCAAAACCAAGGAACCCTTCATTTAGCTACTTCATCTCTGGTACATTACATACCTCTCGGTGTAATAGGGTAAATGGTAAAACATAAAACACGGTAGCTTTTGAAATAGGTATTAGGGTAAACAGCAGTACTATTGCGTGCTCAGGAGCTAATAGTAAGTCTAACATGAATTTAGTTCCTCTACATGTAATGGAGTCAAACTGCCCGTACAGTAATTTTCAGCAGGCCAAGCATCCTCTCATCTGCTCATAGCAGAGCGTGGTTTGGCCATCCTCCTCCTGTATTAGTGCTTCGTTTGTGCAGTCTCCTAATTCATGTCACATTACCTGAACTTGTCTTTATTAAACAAGAATAATAAAAAAACTGTTCTTAACCAGCAGCCACCAAAGATATCAATTATTTGATGAACCAAAATATGTGGCAGCTGAAATTTGATTGCTGCTGACTGTGTGAGGATTTTTGCACTATCAAAGCCAAATGACAAAGGCCCTTGCATTTAAAACAAAGATGAGAACAATTAAAACCCACAAAATATACTATATGTTACGACTTTTATTTTATCCTTTTCTTAATAAGAACAATATTAATTTTATCTTCTTCCTATATCAGGAATCCAATATTTTTGCCTCTCAGCACTGGATATGTTAAATTTTAGGTTTTAATTCAGGTTGAGGGGAAAAAAAAAAGCATTTTAAAGCAAAGATCTACAATTTATTAATCCCAGTGTCAGAAGAATGACTTGTTGTTTACTGTATGAATAGCATACAGTTAACAAGCGCGTTTTAAGCTTGTTCATGGTAGCATACATGAACTTCGCCATATGGCTGAATGTATAGCCTGATCAAGCTGGTAACATTGCTCCTCATTGATGATGGATGAGAGATAAATTTAAATTTTCTTTCTGTTTTATTATATTCCAAAGAGAGTGTTAAATAAATTACACATTACAAATGTTAAATAACCACTGTACAGTTTCATTTCTGTAATTATACATCCACTGTTAGATCATTTGTGGTTTAATTATAATATCATAACTGATAAAATTAACTGATGGATACTATGAAAAGGTTCTGTCAACCTATTCTGCCAGCAGGAGAGAGAATTTGTATGTGATGGAGTACCAATAATAGTTGATTAATTTTTTCTCACTATACACAAATAAATCTACAGTATTCTGAAACAGCTGCCTGTGAGTTCTGGCTACTTGACACAGGAATACAAGTGAGGAGAAAATCTTCGAGGGTCTGCAGTAGTGAAATTTACTTTCTACAAACAGGTCTATAACAACTCCTGGCTCTTTTGTATACATACATCAGTTGAACTACACAAATTGCTTGGGACTGTTAATATTTATGCATGTAACTATCAGTCATCTGCTGCCAAAACTTAAGATCCAGGGGAAAAGCATAACTGATTTCGTTGAAGGCATCCCATGCATTAAATAACAACTCCCAGAAGTTCCACCCTATCTTTCCACACGTCAAATAAAAATTGCAAGAGCTGACCCATATTACAATATGTTGCAACCCTTTGCAAATTCCTTAGATATAGGTATACGGCAGTATTCTGTGCATTATTACCCAGCAATACCAATAATGCTCTTGGTCTGCAGGGTATCTATTTGATACTAGAAACAGCAAGCTCAAAGTTTGCCGGGGATCGGGAACCGTCTGCAATGCAGCTCTACCAAGAGGAAGAGGAGACAGCCCTGTGTGGGAGATGTGAGGAGAAACTATGAAGTTGGAGCAGATTACCTGTGTAGGTAAAAGACTGGAAAGATAAGGGTGAAGAGAGGTATGATAGCATGTAGGGAATATAGAATCATAGAATCGTTTGGGTTGGAAAAGACCTTTAAGATCATCCAGTCCAACCATTAACCATAAACCAGAAGAGTCACAGAGGGAAAGAAAAGAAAATGAATGGAAAGTAGGATTGACAGAAGCAGCAATGGAAAGTCAAGAAAAATAGATAAATAAAAGTTTTCTGAAGTTTTTTTTTAAACTGATTTTTTTTTCTAATGATCTTCTGCAACATAGGTATGATTCATTATATGTCTAAAAAATGCCCACTGTAGGACACTTCAGCACGTTGTATAAATAACCATACAGATTTTCAAACAAGCATTATGTTGCCCTCAGCTTCAGTGAAATGTCACGCATTTCCTTTCATGTTGTCTCACTAAATGTAATGTTAAAACCCATCATTGAACTTGGCTGCCCAGAGAGATACTGGGCATTTTTTGGCTATTGAGGTTTATACATATTCTTTTCCACCAAAGTGTTTTCTTTCTACTGCTTGCCAAAAAATATTCAAGATTTATTTCTACCCAAAACTAGTCTGTTCCATACGCCAGTTTAGCTAAATGAACTGTTAATAGAAATGCCTTAACACACATTCGCCCACTTTGGTTCTCAAAGCATATTGCCACCTTTTAATACCCAGTAATGCAGTACACCCATATACCCTGCTATGATTCCCAGGGCATATTACTTAGGATTAGCAAGAAAAGCAGTGTCTGTTCCCTACCATACCATGACTGGTACTTCACTAGCAGCCTAAGATTTTTTTCCAGAGTACAACATCAATAATATCATCCACAACACAACCATGGCTCGTTTTCTTGTCTCAGCGAGTAGTCTTAATTTCTTGATGTTTTATAAAGCTGTAGTTATCAAAGGCCAGAGCAGCCATGCACTGTGATTGGTCATACTGTGCAGTGAACAGCACAGCTCGGACCAGGGCAGTTCCGAACAATTAGTCAGTGATTAAGTGGTTAACACAAACCCGACAGGATCTGACTATGCTGATAAACACAATTTCAGGTGTGAGCAAATGTTAATTCAATACTATTTTTAGCTTGGTACCTTCTAGTATTACAATTCACTTTTACTGAGAAGAGAAAGGCAATACTTTCAGTATGGGCAGCAATGAAGACACATTGTGTGGATTATCTGGGCTTCTTACCTAACATGATTATAGGATTAATAAAAGTCTACCCCTGTGAAATGAAACCGAGTTGGATAAAAGGCAGAAATGCTCACTGCACTCATTTTTTACACTTGTCAAAAGAACTGCTAATAAGAAAAAAATAAAAAAAAAGAAAGTACTAATAGTGTTTAGCTTCAAAATACGTAATCCGGTCACTTACTGTTCACAATACAGACTGCGTGCTTAACTCTCTTCTCTTTGTTTATTCAGGACTCCACGTTTCTGTAAGAAAAACAAATAAATGTATTTATCATCTACATAAAAAAAATGACCTAGTTTCATTTGTGCCATAGAAGTTTGCCATTTTCTTATTTAGTTTTGGTTTACTCCAAGATTTAAAGCCTTGGGGTTTTGTGAAACCTTGAAGAGAAAATCCACATTGCTCCTTTTCCTTAAAAGGCAAAGTTTCCAGTCTTAGGTACTACAATAGCAGCAGAGATGGGAAATCCACAGGTTCAGGGGCCAAACCTCTTTTGAAATCTCATACCAAATTCTGGGCATCTGAATTGCATCTGGGCACCTGCAGCTCTCCCCAATTCAGGGAATGTGACAGGCTTTCATACCCGTGAGGCTGGCAATCCTCTGGTCAAAATTAAATTCTCATGCTGTCTTGGATCTTGGCTGGATTACCCCATTAGACTGAGGAGTTAAGGAAGAAACAAGGTGTACCTCCAATGACAGCCACAGTCCCACCCCTGCTTCTGGAGGAGAGCGGGACATGCTGCAGAGGGGTGTTTCATGCGGACAATGAGCATAGTAAGCACCGATCACAGCACACCAGCTGCTCCGCCGTTCTTGGGCAGTTTACAGGCATTACAACAGAGGTGAGTTTTAAGGCAGGATTTGAAGGAACACAGCATACTGGCTTTGCAGATTTTTACTCTTAACAATTTTCATGAATAAAGGTTGCCTGAGAGAAGGGAGAAAATTGGGACTGATGGGTAATAAGGGTTGCAATAAGGGCAACACTGACGTGAAAGAGCAGGCAGGGTCAAGCTATGAAGGCAGTTAAATGCAAAGATGACCAATTTTGATGCAGTTAAAAAAGGGAGCTAAATGCACAGTTACCACAATAGGTAAATGCATTTTTAATTTGACATCAACTTTGTCAGAGGAAAATGAAACTGCTGTTACCTAAAATTGTCAAACTATAACACATCAACCCTTAGTCTGGTCTTTAAAAAAGGCAAATCACGATTCCATCCAGCATCTCACTCTACATTAACCAGGCCACCATCTTTCATGATTCAAATAATAAAGGATTCAGAACATAACTGATTAAAGAAATCTAATTTTCCCTTCTTTTTTAGTAAAAAAATAATATTGTCTTCTGTATAGTTCTGTCAATATCTATTGATATTCCAGAAATCACTCACTTGCATGTCAGTCTACTGAAGAAACCTGTCAGGCAACCAGCAGCAGCTGTTTGGAGCTGACAGCTATATAGTCCATGAGTCCAATCTTACAAGCAAACAATATTACATTGTTATTAAGTTTTAAACTTTTTTGAACTGTAGGGATTAGCTCTTCTATCTAACAGCCTATTTCATTATGTCCTAGACACCAGTGAGGAGTTGTGGAGCACTCAAACAATGCAAAGTTGGACAGTGAGATGAAACCCTAATTTCGAAAGGGTTTAGAATAATTCAGATGCTGGTGTAAAACAAACACATGTGTGGGATCAACTCGCTTCTTTCCCAGAGTTTGTAATACCTCTGACTATAGTTTTAGCAGGCCTTACATAGCTTGGTGCTCCTTATTACCTGTATAAAATGTCCTGGTACAGGCCACGACTTACCTAATCTGAACTACCGTACTCCAAAACCTCTTGAAAGGGTTCAACCAAAACTTTGCCTCTCCCTGTCATTCAAGCCCTCCCAAACTGAAGGACTTGAAGTTCAGACACACTCAGAGACAGGTTTCAATTAAAAGCTCTAATCCCAACCTTCTCCCGGGGTTCAGAGCCAGGGTTTTGGTTCAGGTCTCTGTGTACATCTTGCATTTGAATAGAGGTAGCTGCAAGCGCCTTAGAGAAATTAACACAGAGTCACACCTGCTCTGCGGTACACTGTCTCAATCTTCCCCTGTTTCTCTAAGCCGTCTGTGTCAAGCTGTGTCATATTATTAGTGAGCCTTTCAGAAGATTAACTATTTCCTTCTGCTGCAAAGACAGAAAATGGAAAGACAGATGTTTGCTTGAGTATTAATTGGAGATAACTGAACAAAAATACAGGTTATGTGCTAGATTAGAGAAGCAAATGTAAGCAAAACCATGAGTAAGTGTGGTGTTTCAGTAAGTGCAAACAGAGACAGCCCGCCTGCTCCCTTGAAGTTGACAGACGGAGTTTCCAAAACATGAAAAACATAATGCAGATCTGGAATAAATAAGTAGAAACCCACCAATAAAAATCAACAGTAATCAAGGAGACTAAGTATCAGCACTCTTTGCAAGGATTTGCAGAGCTAAAACATAGACAGAGAAATAAACAGGAATGATTTGTATTTCTAGAGAAAAATCAGAAAAATTACCAGAGAAATTCAACTGCATTTCTATCATTTACTATTAAACATGGGCTATTTTTTATGAGATGTGTTGGCAGATTAATTGATTCACCCTTGGTTATGGACTCCTGTGGGTCTTCAGTGCAGGAGATCCCCTGCAGTGACAACTATATTTCCAGAGCTACAAATAGCATCTGTCATACCACTAGTATCTTCCAAGGCTGCGTTTTCATTTCAATATTTGCAAGGGAAGGCTTTTCCTAATGAAACCATTGGAAATATCAACAGAAACACATTTTGATATGCCTGAATACATCTTGTAATATCCCTTTGAAGCGTAATCTGTATTTTACAAATGGGATCTACAGAAGGTACTTTAGGGCATGTAATTTTAGGGTAAGTAATCATGTAAATGATCTGCAACTTTTACTTTAGTTAGTCATAAGGATACGCAGAAGCAATCAAAACAAAGCCTTTTTTAGTTAATTCTAAGCTTTCTGTTCCCAGTTACCTTTACTGGTAACCGATTATGGAAATAGTCCCATTAAGCTGGAGTGGAAGAAGTGGGCCTCTAAAATAAACAAAGTTCAGTCAGCCATACTGAATTTAGGAATATACATGCATAGCTTTGTTTATGTAGTGAAACCCTGCTCCACTGCAAGGAAGGGATTCTTTGCAGTTTTTCGCAGGAAACTCTTGGTTAACTCATACAGAAACAGAGTAGATTTACCTTTTTTACAGGTGATAATGTTTTTAGCATCACAGAATCATGGCAAAAATAAGCCCCTTCTATTACATGTTGCACTGTTCATTGTGAACTGTAATATAAAAGACGAAAGAGAAATTGCATGGTAATTAAAGATTTCTCACGATCTCTTAGGTCATCTGCAGTTTCTTTATTCTATTACTATTTTTGCAGCCAGGAAGAACCGTGTGATCTTTTACAAACTCCATGAAGAAACAAGTTTTGTCTCTTTAGGATTATGGGCTAAACACTCATTAGCAGAGCATATGGCTGTTATTTGAATATTTTTCTCTCTCTTCTTTCAAACATTGAGGAACAATTTTGCAAACTGAATCTCTATACTCTGAAGTAATAAAGAGCTGCTAATACATCATCATTATGGTTTAGTGACAGTTTGAGTGCACAACTGGACAACATTTTTGTTATGAAGAACTAAAAGCTCTGGAAATCAGTTTCAAGAGAGTTTTGGTTTTGACAGAGCTGAAACTTAGCCCAGGTTTGCTGAGGAGTTTATTGATCGTCTTTCAGACCTGAGCACATCCCTTTATGTGGCATGTCTGGGAGGTTTTGAATAAACCATTTTAAAATTTTGGGTGGCAAAATGAGAAAATATAAACCAAACTTCAAACAAAAAGCAGCTGGTGCTTAGCCTACTGAGTTTAGCAATGCAGACTCAAAACCCAACTCCAGTGGTGTTAGAAATGAAAATGGGAATTTCAAATTTTATTCTCTGCTTTAGAATTATTTATAAGAGAGAAAATCAGATTAATTGAAAGTGGAAGTTATATGGTATTATGAATAGACTGACATCCTGTAAAACATAGAACTAACATCTGGGAAAATGAGGCTAGCATTTGATTATGAAGTTTAAATTAGCTAATAACCAGTACAGAGTCTGGATAATTTCTAGTTGCATAATGTGCAACAAATTAAATGTATTTTGAAAAAAATGGAGCTGTGGGCATTTATTAATTGCTTCACATGTTGAAACAGAAATTGTCATACATTATGAACTTTACAGTCCTTAATCATATGCATATTCTAATATTTTATGAGCTTAATTTGCTCAGCATAAACTTTTTGCTGTGAGTAACATTGATTTTGTTGAAGCCTCAAATAAGTCACAGAACAGATCTGAGGATTAGTTTAGAAGGGATTTAAAGCACACACTGTGAATCCCTATACAACCACCACTTAAAACACTATCCGTTCAGGCCCAGATGGATTGCTATGGCAACAGAATCCCAAATACCAGGTTTGTAACCAATAAAAATGTAAATTATTGATGAACTCAGAGTTGTCGCTCTTGGACACCCTCCTATTCAAATACCAAACCGTATGGTTAGAGTACAGAGAAAAGGTTGATATGCAACTTCCCCAGCCCAGTGAGCACTAATCCCAAAGGATTTCATTAAATCTTTTGGCTTAAATTTTTATTCTTGGAACAGCAGTCAGCAAGCAGGGATTACATTAAAACAGGCACTATTGAGGTCATTACTGACTGAATTCAGGCCTGTAATATAACAAAAAAGAAACTAATTTTAAATACACCTCCACAAAAAAAAACCCAAAACCACCTTAAATAGCACTCCAAGTTACCGTATATTAGATGACAGCATTCTTCCCCTCACACCCATCACCCTGCCTCCTTGCCAGTAAGAAATGGAGAACAGTACAAAAGAATAAAAAACAATATACATATTATTTGATAAAGAGATACATATATCATAGTAGAGGTGATTGTGCACAAACAAGTGAGTTGCAGAATAATAGAATCATATAATCGTTCAGGTTGGAAAAGACCTTTAAGATCATCCAGTCCAACCATTAACCTACACTACCAAGTCCACTCTAAACCAATCAAGGGTAGACTAGACTAAACCATGTCCCGAAGTGCCACATCTACCCATTTTTTGAACACTTCCAGGGATGGTGACTCCACCACCTCTCTGGGCAGCCTGTTCCAATGCTTGACCACCCTTTCCGTAAAGAAATTTTTCCTTATTTCCAACCTAAACCTCCCCTGGCGCAGCTTGAGCCCATTTCCTCTCGTCCTATCGCTAACTACATGGGAGAAGAGACCAACACCCACCTCACTACAACCTCCTTTCAGGTAGTTGTAGAGAGCGATAAGGTCTCCCCTCAGCCTCCTCTTCTCTAGGCTAAACAACCCCAGTTCCCTCAGCCGCTCCTCATAAGGCCTGTGCTCCAGACCCTTCACCAGCCTTGTTGCCCTTTTCTGAACACGCTCCAGCACCTCAAAGTCTTTCTTGTACTGAGGGGCCCAAAACTGGACACAGTATTCCGGGTGCGGCCTCACCAGCGCCGAGTACAGGGGGACAATCACCTCCCTGCTCCTGCTGGCCACAGCATTCCTGATACAAGCCAGGATGCTGTTGGCCTTCTTGGCCACCTGGGCACACTGCTGGCTCATGTTCAGCCAGCTGTCTACCAACACCCCCAGGTCCTTTTCGGCCAGGCAGCTTTCCAGCCACTCTTCCCCAAGCCTGTAGCGTTGCATGGGGTTGTTGTGACCCAAGTGCAGGACCCGGCACTTGGCCTTCTTGAACCTCATCCAGTTGGCCTCGGCCCATCGGTCCAGACTGTCCAGGTCCCTCTGCAGGGCCATCCTACCCTCAAGCAGATTGACACTCCCACCCAATTTGGTGTCGTCTGCAAACTTACTGAGGGTGCACTCAATCCCCTCATCCAGATCATCGATAAAGATATTAAACAAGGCTGGCCCCAAAATGGAGCCCTGGGGAACACCACTCGTGACCGGCTGCCAACTGGACTTAACTCCATTTACCACTACTCTCTGGGCTCGGCCACCCAACCAGTTCTTTACCCAGCGAAGACTACGCCCATCCAAGCCACAAGCTGCCAGCTTCCCAAGGAGAATGTTATGGGAGACCGTGTCAAAAGCCTTGCTAAAGTCCAGGTAAATGACATCCACAGCCTTTCCATCATCTACCAGGCGGGTCACCAGGTCATAAAAGGAGATCAGGTTGGTCAAGCAGGACCTGCCTTTCATGAACCCATGCTGGATGGGCCTGATCCCCTGGTTGACCTGCACTTGCCTGTTGAGTTCACTCAAGATGAACCTCTCCATAATCTTTCCCAGCACCGAGGTCAGGCTGACAGGCCTGTAGTTCCCTGGGTCCTCCTTCCGGCCCTTCTTGTAGATGGGCGTCACATTGGCAAGCCTCCAGTCATCAGGGACCTCCCCTGTTAACCAGGACTGCTGATAGATGATGGAAAGTGGCTTGACAAGCTCTTCTGCCAGCTCCCTCAGTACTCTCGGGTGGATCCCATCTGGCCCCATAGACTTGTGAGCATCCAGGTGGCATAGCAGGTTGTTAACTGCTTCCTCCTGGACTATGAGGGCTCCATTCTGGTCCCCATCCCTATCCTCTAGCTCAGGGGCCTGAGTACCCTGGGGGTGACCGGTCTGGCTGTTAAACACAGAGGCAAAGAAGGCGTTAAATACCTCAGCCTTTTCCTTGTCCTCGGTGACAATGTTCCCCCCACATCCAGCAAGGGATGAACGAAAGGAGGGTCAGTAGTCTTTGACATTCTGTAAATCGAAATCCAGAATGAAAAGTTCTCTAGCGAATAAGCAAACCAGGAAAAGAAAGTACTTATTGCCATCGTTATTGCAAATTTCATGAAAAGTCTGATAAGGGACTAAATAGCGGTAGGAAAGCTAAGCACTTCTATGGAGCCCTTTTTCTGGAAAGCCTCTCAGACTGTATACAGAATGGGATTAATAAAGTTAGTGCCACACAAACATATACCCACCATGTCTCACATTTTGGACTGCAACAGTCCAGAGGGTTTTAAAACAACCTAAGGCTTTAAAAAAAAAAAAAAAATCTCAGATGTGTGCCTGCCATTAGGTGTCAGTGTACAGAGAAGAGAGACTGCAAACTTCCACCTGTAAGAGCTTGTTACCAGATCCTCTGCCCCCTCAAAACTAGAAGGAAAAACCAGGACAGGGCGTAAGTTTGTGGAAATGGATAAATATGGATGCATGGATAAATATGGATGCAAGCTGCTGGTTTTCCTAAGGGAAAGGAAACAACTATTGAAACAGGAAAAGAAAGAGAAAAGATAAACAAAGTCGAGAAGCCATGTTTTAAGACAAGGGAGAAATTTAGAGCAACAGAATGACAAAGACGATACTGGTTGTACCATGTACTTCCTGGTGAGCCAGGAGAAATTCTCCCATCCTCATGCATACACATGAGCATTTATTCAGCACAGTATGTAAAGACAGAGTTCCTATATAGGGAAGCTGCCATTTAGACAGTTATTTAGGTTTACAGATATTAACTAGATTGCAAGCTTTTTTTAGGTCTTCACATACAATATTTAAATATTTCAGCCTACAATTTAGCAGAATACACATGCAGTGTCACTGTGGCTACTAATGGTAAAAACAGTATTTAGACCCTGCTTCATCTGCCCATTCAGCCTGTGGCTTGGCCATCCCCACCCTGTGACCCATGTGGTTGAAGTCGAATGCAGTTTTCAGCTCTAGGGATTTCTCTACTTAGTGAAGGACTCTGCTTATTGCAGAATTTGTCTCTGGGAGTGCTTTTTACAATACTGGCAATGAAGCTGCTTTTTTTTTGGCCTCTGCTCACTTTTATTTAGTTACTTGCTGCCTAATGTTCAAAGATGCTGCTCACCCATGGTTTCCTCAAAATTTCAGTTCTTAGCAGATTAAACGTCCAAGGGTTTCAGCTCCATGGAGGCTCTGTGGTCCTTTTTCCATAGGAAACTGGCTAGTCTTTTCTTGCTTATACTCCACACCTCCATCTGACATCCTGTGTTTCTGCTACACACAACTCATACACAGGCTGAAGAGTAGCTACTAACCCTCAGTAAGTGCTAGCTGCTCCTCAAGTGCCCCTGCATCTCTCTCCCAGCTGCATGATGCTTCTCACATTCTCAGCTTCTGTCTCTTCTACTAGCACTGCCTAGAACATGCCTTGCTTCCCTCCTTGGTTCTCAGTCCTGATGGATTCAGATCTCCTGTTGCTCATCGACAGCCTTTTCCAGCTTCTGCTTTATACTCACACTGGGCTTGATGTTAAAAGAGCCATCCACTCTGATTTTTCAGTCAACCACACTTAGGCCAGTATCACAACTTCATGATCAATAAACAATCTTATGAATCAGTAGGCACTAAAAGATTCTTCCTTCATGAAAGAAAACCTATTAATGGTCATAATATGGCCAGTGATAATACAGTCACAAATTGGTATCTGAATCAACTTGAGCTTATGCTCTTATGACAATGCTTGGCCATACGCAGGAATGCCAAAGGATTATCAGAATTTCGGGCAGCACTAGCATTCCCCCCAGTATCTATCCAGGTCAATACATGGCTCTTCCTCTACTAACACGCATTTCACAGTGAAGCTACTGTAGTCCTACTGTATAAATGGGATGTCAGATATACCAGAGATGTAGATGTACACCAAATGTTGCACAGACTCCCAGTAAATCTTTGCATATGAGAGACCATTAAAGTAGACAAGTTGGATGTGTTCACACTATATAGGGACATTTCAACCACTTTGCTGCATCTGCCATGTAGTAACTGTGGAGCTGCTCCGGGAAGAATCTTCACAGTGCATAGCTTGCCATTCCTGCTTTGTGATTGCTGCGTATGTCTCAGCCATTTTCTTAGAAAATAGTAGAATTTTCAAATTTTACATGAAGCCTACATTTTTCAATTTGCAAATATGAATACATGAGAATACTGCTAAAATTTATTAGTAATAAAAAGCCATAAAAACTTTATACATCAGAGGGTAACTTCCTTTTCCTAAGTGAAAGTTTTCAAGGCTTCAGCTGAAACAACCAGCACTCCTGACATGGCGTTTAATCAAATTTAATTCCAAATATTTTCAGACTTTCCTAGAGAAAAAGATAAAGAGCTACCATTATTTTCTGAGTCATTTAAGAAAAAAGAAATCTAGTCCTCCACAAGTTCCTTCATAACACTATCTAGACTAGATTTCTTGGATTATAGGAAATGTTAAGAAAATAGTTCCTAGCAAAATTGTTTTCAGAAGTCGTATTTAGGTTGCTTGTTACAGCTATAGACCAAGATTTATTTCAAAGCACAATGAAGGTTTTTAATCAGTCTCCCAAATCCTTCCTGGAAAGATAACATAGATCCATAACCATTAATAGCTGGTGTATTTTATGGAACTAACACAAGACATCTAACTGTACACACTTCTAAGAACTTCAGTACCTTCGATACACACTTGGCTGCATTCCCGTGTTTGGAGTTTCAAAATCTAATTGCTTTTATCACAGGATGAAAGAACCTGCTGCAATATCCACTGCAGGAAGTGATTATATGTTACATAACGCTGCTGATCTTTTTGTTCTGAAAGTTTGGTGTGAGGCTTTTTTAATTTATTTCTCAATTCTACTTTACAAAAATGCAGCAATGCAGGCAAGCAATTCACCCATAAAATCTGACACTGAGTATCAGCACCTCAGCAGACTAAGCAATGTAATCTATGGATGAGTTGTTCTAATACCCTTTCTATATTACCCTAAAGAGACTTACAGTGGCAACAACTTCAAGATTTGCTGGCCATTTAAATGCATCCCTTCAAAGATAACTTTTTAGAGTAAGAGAAAACAGGTACATCAATTTCCGAAGCTGCTACCCTTGATCTCTCATATTCATTTTAACGTTCCGTGCTCTGCACCTAACATGCAACATCCTTTGTTCTATACCAACAGCTCTCTGCTCCCTTTCACTTTTCTGTAAATATCCGGGGGCTTCATATCCCAGGACTACTGTTCATAACCTTCATGTGAAATTTCACTGCTCTCATGGCCAGTTGGCTTTGCCTTTTTGTTGAACCACATTTTAAATTAATAAGAGAATGAAATGTCATCAACATAAATGAAGATTTTTCTTTACAAGAAGAGATGATGCTTTCTGTGGCCAGCAGCAGCAAAGAATGAAAAACTCAAAATTAAATAACAAACTGGAAAGCACTGATCTTTTGTACTGGTACTAGCATTTATTAATAGCAGGATCACTAAATAAGCATACCTGAAGATTTTAAAGATTTCTTTCCAGTTACAACATATAATACTTTATTAATTCATTTACCATAAAGATGTTTCTAATCACTCTACTATGGTTTAGCATTGAATTAACTTTATCATGAGAAAAAAGCAAGCAAACAGTTATACAATCATCAGTGGAAATACTTCACAACCTTATGGGCAGACAATTAGGATGACAGAATCATGAGCAATTAGTTAAAAATACAAAACGCTTGCAGCCTTTTAATTATTTATGTTAAAAAATTAACTGTGCTATTTCTGTCTTTGATATATTTGTCACAAGAATGGATTACTACTATGACTCTATTGTATAAATATCACAAAGTCTGTTGGAAAATATGAATTAATCTTGTACCATGTTCTTTGTCTTCCTCAGTATATCAGAATATTAGCCCTCCTTACAGTTAGTAAAAAAAAAAAAACTTAAGCAATTGTTAAAAATTGCATTTTCATAAATGATGGTTCTATAATACAAAGATCTAAAGAAACAAAAAATAAAACAGATTAGCATGAAAGTAACAGGATTTGTGGAAATGCCCCTGAAAATTAGAGAACTGAAAGATGCTGATCAGTATCGCTGGTCCTCAAACACAAGCCATGAGATGAGCAGTCACTAGATCTTTCTGGTTCTTCCATGTTTGCCTAGACACAGAGGAGCAACCACACAGACACCAACAAATAAACCAAACCAAACAAAAAAAGAGTAGACAGAAATATTGTCTGGGTATTAAATACCTAAATGCCAACAGCAATGCAAACTGGAGTTTACAGTCAGGCTACAGCTTGCTGAAGAAGCATATAACCTTCACAAGAGTGAATCTTGAGTGACAAATGACAACAGACTGAAAAGTACTGGGTGGATATGTAAGTGGCTACGGTTGCAAATGCTACCTCGATTCTCAGAAGCTGCAAAGCCAACTCAGCAGCAGCTGCACAGTTCAGTAGCAACGTCTCATACTCCTAAGAGAAATGGTCATCAGCCTGGCTGGCTGTGCAAGGGAGAGAATTCAGTCATCAGAGCTCTTAACCAAGCACAGGGGATGTCTCAGTGTAATGCTGCTAAATCATGCTATTTTCTGTAGTTAGTGGCACATAGTAACATACTACCTGGCCACCTTGGCTTCCTTCCCTGGTCAACAAATTGGGTAGGGCTGGCATCTAAAGTAAATTTCATCTTCATGCTTATGCAAAGCACAGTAAAAGTTTTAACTGGCCTATTGCTGCTGGGATTTGGGTGTAAATTCATAAACTAGAGATATCATTTCAGTATCTTAAAAGATTTCTTTACATAGTATGTGCACGTGCCAGACAAATGCATCTGATTTTGCATTCCTAGAGATGAAACTTTGAAGCATGATGACTTTTTTTCACTTTGAAACTACAAGCAGAAACCTAGAGACTGGGGAATTCAGGCAGACCTTTTAACCACAGGTGTCACCCTGGGCTGTGACAGAAGAGCTTAACAGCCAATCCTTGCAGATTACATGCAAAGCTATCATTACAAAAAGCAGGATAAAAGACAAGTGGTGGTTTTGCAAGTCTACATAAAAGGAAAAAAGGAAGCATCAAGTCCGCATTCAGTAAATCTGATAGCCTAATCAAAAAGTAGCACATCAGACATTGCAGAGTGTCGAGGTACAGATGGCTAGGAACATTAAAAGAAGTAGTTATCATTATTGTTCCTTACATAGTTGAGTAAAGAAAAGACATCTTGATATTGTATTTGGCTATAAAATCAACTTCCTCAGCTAGATATTGCCAGAAGGAAGCTAATGGAAATGTCTATTTAGTGAAAATCAAATAATTACCTTGTAATTATCATCTCATGTGTCACTTTTAATGTTAGCATCTCTGAATCAAGGAAAATTCAAGAAAGGTCCATTTGAAATCCCTAAAAAACCCATATGGCAAATATTTTAATTGGACTACTTTTGCTAATGAAGCTACATATTCCACATAGCAGTATTTCTCCCTCTTTGTAGAGCCAAATGTTAACGTAAACCACCCTTTAATTTAATCTTCCTATCCATCTTGAGGAAACCTGTTTAATTTTTGATTATTAGATTCTCTGAAATATAGCTTATTCAGACCAAACTTTAGCCACTTCATAAAAACTACCGATTTGCACTCAAACAGCACACTGGAGCACTTTGAAGGGAAAAACCATTTGTTCTGTCTCAGCTGATGTATAGTGTAATTTTCTGAGATTCTTTCATTGCAATTTGCAAACACATTAGCTAAGACTATAAAACAAAAGCAATCTGTACTACCCATGGCCCAGAAGAGGCAGAAGCAGAAAGTTAGAAAACTTAACAAATGTCTGCATCATCTTGAGGCAGGGATACACTCTACCTTAACACAGAACATCATTATCCAAAAATGTGCCTCATCTATTTTTCTAACTGACAAAGCAAGCCTGGCCACTGAACACCCAATACTGCAATATATTCTTAAAACAGGCTGTATTAGACATCTACAGAGGGGCCTAAAGAAGGCAAACTTACACTAGACTGATTCAGAGGACCAACACTGCGGTTAGGTTATGAGACCTCTAGCCCCTTTGTCTAGTTCCTTCAATTCCATCCTCAATTCTGTAGTCAGTCTAGCTTTGGAGAGGGATTTATTTCCCTTACGTCTCTCTATATCAAACTGCTGTAATGCCACAGATCTCACAGCAATGCAAAAGAGGGAAGCTGCTTAGTACTGAAATGCTGAAGTTCTCTCCTGAATGATCCAATGCAGAGTTTAGCAGGTCCCACTAAACAGATTTGGAGATTTTTTTTTTAAAAAAAGCAGATGTAAGGGCATGTATTGTGAGTAGGAAGGTGCACGTGAATGTAGCTTTGGTAAACAGTCAGACGAGAGCATAACTGCATTCATGGACAGGAAGGGACAGCATAACAGACATCAGTAGGCAGAATGATTGTTTCAACACCTCTCAGCATGGATTTTAAACAAATCAAGAAAACACCACATGATGTTTCTAAAATTGCATTTCAGCATCTGGCAAAAAGGAAGTATCTGTTGAAGATCATCTAGTTCAAGGAAGCCCTTAATATGAGTTTCTGTAAAAAGAGAACTTGAAATTGCCTGTCAACAAATCAGCAGATGCCCTTTCTGAAGCTGACAGGTGCTTTTTGGCATTAATGTAATGACCGTAAATACTTCCTTGCACAGGTTACAATCAATTGCTTTAATCAATTTCTACTATCACTTATGAAGTATGCAGACAATTTTCTAATCTATGCTTTGCAGTGACATTAAATATGCATGTTCAACATACTCTGGCAAAGCTGACTGTCAGTTTCTTTTCCTTTTGACAAAAATCAGCATTTTGCCTGCAAGGTTACAGTCCTGTCTCAAGAATAACTGAAGCGTGGGCTCTTAGGCAAAATTAATTCCCCTAGAATACAATAACACAATCCACAGCAGTGCCAGTCTTCAGCAAAGCTCTGTGATACATGGAGATTTTAGGATGCAACGTGAAAAGTTGCTTTACGAAGAGAACAACCTGACAGCTTAAACCAGGAACATTAGGGGTGCATTCAGGTATATGGATATATATCAACAAATCAAATGCCTTTATTAACTGTTTTCTTAAAGCTCAGTCCATATATCACAAAATTCAAGACAATAACTCTGTATAAGATTAGAAACCAGTAAGAGTCAGAAAGAAGATAAAATACCAGAGAAATCAAATATCTCCTCCCCTGATCCCGGTTTCATTTGCTCCCTCCTGATGTGCATTCTCTCCTTCTTCTTCACCTTCTCCTTAAACTAAAATGAGGTTGAGTTGATACCAGCCTTTCTTTGCACCTAGACAGTTCCTTTGAGCACAGGGCAAGAAACTTCTTTAAAGTACTTTCATACTGAATCTTGCAACACCCCTAAGAATACGTAAAAAAGAAGCTAAGAGGTTAAGTTACCCTAACTGCAAAGCAATTCTTGCTTGACACGAAATACAGATATACTGTCTTGTGATTTACCTAGTGGTCTCTCCTAAATATGAGCCTGCAATGAGATGTAACAAAAAAGACCACTGTGATTTTTTGTCTTTCAACTGCTGTCTTCTATGCATATTACAGATAATAACCTTATCTTGGCTTGTTGAAAGAATACATCTGTTTTCAGTTTTTGCTTTGCCAATATGAAGAAGTAAAGCATTTGAACAGATCATTGACAATGTTAAGAAAAGCAGAGGACCCTCAAAAGGCAGATTTTGAAGAAATGAGGCAGGCAGCCAGGTACTGTTAAAAAAAAAAAAAAAAAAGGCTAAAGAGAGTATGAAGTACCTGAAAGGTTGAGATTTGGACAGTATTTGGCACATGACCAGCACTGTAAGCAAGCATAACAGCATAGAACAGGGAAAGAAAGCATTGGCTGGATACCAAAAAAACCCTCTTTTGGTCTAAAATATTTTAAGGGAAATAGTAAAGTTTAGCTATGCATGAAACTTAAAGCTGGACTAGGAAAAGCACAATAAAGTAGATAGCTGAAATCATCTTACATTAGTTGAACTGAGGACTAGTTGAACTAAATATTTATTTTATTGTTTCCACCTTTTCCCTCAGTGAATAGCAAGCTATTATTGTGGAGGCAAGTGGAATTACCAGAGCTAATACAGGGTTAGAAGTCAAGAACTCTAGAGCTGTAATCCTGGACTGGTCTCTGACTTGCTCTGATACCATGTTTACGTCACTGTTCAGTTTCCCTACTAATAATGCAGAGACAATAATATCCAACTCATGAAGGAGCTTGGAGGATTAATTAAAGTCTGTAGTATTTTGAATAATCACTGCCAGTTTTAAGTTTCCTGCAGAACTTATAAGGATCAGACTATAGAACTGGGTCTTAGCTTACAACTATAAAAATATTGACTTCACTAGGAGAGAATCAAGGCAACCCTGAGTGTTTTTAAAAATTTCACCTCTGCATTACTGTTTGCCATGGGGACTGAACTTTTGCACCTCTGTGACTTTATTTGATTTCCAGAATTAAATTACAGGACAGTCTAAGCTCTCTTTTGGCCCTAACACCTTAAGATTGTTTTTATAAGGCATTATAAACAGGAAAGTTTTTATCCCTCTCTTCATTTTTTGCACCATCTTGTTTTACAAAATTCTTTGAAGCTCCAAATGCCTCTCACTATTCATCTGTAGAAGGGTCATCACATTTGACTCTCTGGGCAAGGCTGTATTACAAAGAAGCATCATGTTTGATAATACATTTAACATGGTTCACCTGCCACTACTGTTAATACTACATTTATCCTACTAAATCCCAAAGAGTATCTCTTCACCAGCAAAGGAATTACTTAACCAAAAAGTAAATGTACTCTTAAACTGAGTGGTTTAAACAAAGATGAAGTAGTACAGGACCAAAGGACTGTAAGACTGTTAACAGTATTTTCTGTCAGTTGACAATATTTGCTGGGTTGCTTAAACATAATAAAGTGAATTCAGTAACAATCCTGACTTACTTACTGTCCCATGTTTCACTCTCACAATGAATTTTTTTTCTGGTTTTTTTTGGTTTTGTTTTTCTTTTTTTTTTGTTAGCTGCCCTTACTGTGTTACATAATCAAAATACTAAGATAAGGAATTTTTATGTTCAGTAGCCCTAAATGAAATCACACTACATTATCTATAGGCATGTCTCTGTATTTGCAGGTGTGTATGCCTTTGGCAAGCTGTATCCACTCACACATACATCCGCCCTTTCCTCACCCAGTGCCCCCAGAAAACCAAGCTCCAACCCTGTTGCACATAGCTGTTCTAGATTTATTTGGGGATTTTTGTTTACGAACTAGAGTGCACCAAACAAGCATTCGATAGAGTCCATACATATGCTTATGACAGACAGAAATTACATTCTTTACATGGTTAAAAGATTGCGGCAGAATTATTTACTTTGGATAACAGTGCACTCACAGCAGTATGGGCATAAAACTGAATGTGTGAATAAACAATTCATTAAAAAATTAATGGTTGCCATTCCTGAGTATATAGAAAGGTGTAGTACTTAGAATACAACGTCATGTGACATGACATCCAAAATATATATTGTCAAAGGATCACCCATATTTAAGATACTGAGCTAAAGAATCTTGAATTACACAAGGGAAGAGGGGAGATGATCCCAATTTAGACACCTCCATGGTAGCAGCTAAAGATTTATATCACTCTGTGCAAAACCAGTGAGGCCTTTGACACCCAGGCTGTGTGAAAACCTTCAGTTAGGTCAGTGTACCATTCTGAAATAACAACCATAACAAATATTATATAATTTATGGCATAAGAATAACAAAGGAAGATGGTGTGCACCAGCCTGGATATGGCACACAGAGGCTCAGTGAGAGACACTCTTTAACAGGGTTCTAGGTCTTTTTTCTGCCTAGATGCCTTCTGAGGTCTCAAGCAATGCAACTAAAATAGAGATTGAAAGATATTGTCATTGATAGCAATAATTACCTTGGCAGGAGGCAAAAGGTTGTGCTGCAGGAGTACAGGAACATCTCTTTTGGAAGTCTGCTAAGTATATTGATTTGACATA